>NC_133294.1:5117513-5188513 GCF_005239225.2 Populus alba | reverse complement strand
AACTTACAACATTCATCGAAATGACAGGGACTTGGTTATAATTTACTTAAAAAGGAAAGTCCCATAGGCCTGCGGAATTAACGTATTCCTTCACCAATGCAAAGTAAAACTCCTGAAGTTGTCCTGGTTATTTTCTGATTACTTTTCTAATTAGATTTTAAAATTTTATTTGGATTTGGATTTCCTAAGTTAGATTGATTTAGCTACTATATAAATAATTCTTATTAAGAAATCAGTGAACTTTAAATTTATAAGTTAGAGTTTTCTTACGCTAGGATCACCATGAAGAGCCACGGAGGTAGAAGATATAGAGCCAAGCATGGTGGCAACCAAGCTCAAGATGCAGACTGGTCAATGTCTGTGGCTTCCGGACGATATAACCGCAGACATTCTCTTGCAACTCCCTTGAAAAGCAAAATTCAATATAGGTGTGTATGCAGGACCTGGCGCAATTTACTCTCGGACTCGTACTTATCTGAATTTCAACGTGAAAGAGCTCAATCCATGCTTGTCCTTCGCTCGCCACCGTCATGTGTTTCCAGGAAAGCTGCAGCCCTTGCTCCGAACGATTTTTACGTGGTTGATCTCGAATCAGGTTCAGTTCGCAATAACGTCATGAAGTTAAAACACCAAAAACAATCTCCCTACCTGTCATGTCGAACTGGTGGGCTCATGCAACGGCTTGCTTTGTTTGTTTTGATAAAAAATTTCGAAGAAAGTTTTTTACCTTTGTAATCCAGTGACGGGTGAACATTGTCAGGACTCCTGCGAACTGCAAGAAGGAAAAACAGAGAGGGCAAACGATATTGGGATGTGGTTTTTGGGTTCGGATTTAGTCCTGAAAGCAATCATTACATGGTTTTAAGAATAACCCGTAAGAAACTTACTTATCCTACTTCTATTCTGCGTTCAGAAGGTGAAATTTGCATATTTGGAGACAGTGAGTGGAAAAGTATTGGGGAGATTCCATTCCCAGATTGTAAAGAAATTCTTTGGTGTTTCTCTGAATGGAGCTCTTCATTGGGATTCTTAACCTTGATGACTATGGAGATGCTGATTTGATATGTGCTTTAGATATCGACAGCAAAAAGATTAGGCCAATGTCGCCACCGAATGGCTTCAGGAGGGATACTACAGAGATGACCTTGGGAGTCCTAAGAGATTGTCTCTTTATATGTGACAGTATGACTTTGTATAATCTTGACATATGGGTGATGAAAGAATATGGAGTCAAGGATTCTTGGACTAAAGAGATTGTAATTGCGAAGACCTCGCTTCCTTCGAATCTGCAAAATTCCTTTCTCCAGCCAATTATGGTTTCCAAGGACGGAGAGGTTTTGATTTCAAGTGATTCCAACGTTTTTGTTTGGTATGATCCAGGAAGTAAAAGTTTCAGAAAAGTAACTCTACCCAGCAGGGTTGGGTCCGAAGTCGAAGCAGTTTGTTCTGTTGCAAGCTTTGATTCGCTATCTGCCATCATGAAGAAAGAATGCAGGAGGGATCAATGCTCCACAGCAATAAGTGATCAGAAGATTATGAAAACTTTGCTTTTCATCAAACAAAATCTAATCCATGCTAGTGAATCGGTATTTTTCGCTGTATCAACTGTTTTCGTTTAATTCTTGCTTTGAGTTAGATTTTAGTGTTAGTGACTTTATATCTGGGATTTTACATGAATGACTTGTTGTCCAATGAAACAACTTGCATTAATGATTTTTAGACGAATTCTTGAACTTCTAGTTGCAATGAATATTCAATCTAGTAGAATAAAATATTTATAAATGTTTCCAGTCTATGATTTACACCTGAGAATTTTCAACTTTCTCTAGGCCACAAATATAGAATTTCCTATGATGAAACATTCTTAAGTAGGTAGGAAGATCTATCAGCTTAAAATATCCTTTGTTTTATATACAGGTGATGAATAATTTACATTTAAAAAGTGGTAAGGATTGCTGGCTGATTTGAACACATGATTGATTGGCCACAGTATTTTTGGTGACAGTTTCTGCTTGTGAAAGTGCTCTTGGCTTAAGCCTGTAACTAGCCTGCTCTCAATCCACAACCTCGTTGCTTATGGTTGAAAATTTCTCCCTAGGAACATAGAAAAAGTTGGATTAAAACAAACCCTAGTATCAATTTATAAAGAATAAAGAGTAGTTTGTTTTTGTACGAAGTTGATTAATAAGTGACCTATACATGGACTCTGTTTTTCAGCTGAACTAACTTTATAGACATGTGAAAAAAGCAATAAAAAACAACAGAAAGAGAAACACTGTAATCATCTGCCTGCTACCATTGAAACTGTCAAGTCATTCGACGAAGTGATTTCTTGTGCTTCCATAAAAGTTTCTGTATCTGTAGAGGCTCTGACAGAAGTAAAAGTGGGTTCCTTAGGCAATGGAATGCTTGTTGTGCTGCTCTCCAGCATGAGTACAACAGATGCCATTTTTGGTCTATGAAGTGCAGAATCTTGCACACACAACATACCGAGTTGTATGCATCTCAACACTTCGTTTTCGTTACATGAATCTCGGATGGAAGGATCAACCATCTCCATCGCTTTACCTTCACTCCAAAGATCCCATGCCTGCAATCCATCAGAAATTGGATCAGATAAGGGGAGAATTAGCAGTCAAAAAACGTTCTGGTTCTGGTGAATCTCATTGTAAATGAACTTACATAAGCAAGAAGGATAACGTGATCTGTCATACGGAAGCTAGTATTCCTTCGGCCACTGACAATCTCTAGGAGTAATACTCCAAAGCTATAAACATCAGACTTCACAGAGAATAGGCCTTCCATGGCGTATTCGGGTGCCATATAACCGCTGCAAGATAAAAGAAACGGTCAGAAAAATCATATTGTTGATTAGAGTAGAATACAGTTCATCTCATGGATTTAAAACTTACTATGTGCCAACAACTCTGTTTGTGTTTATTTCATTTTGGTTTGCCCCAAATATTCTGGCCATGCCAAAGTCTGAAATCTTTGGGTTCATTCCCTCGTCCAACAAAATGTTACTAGCCTTCAGGTCCCGGTGAATGATTCGTAGTCTTGAATCTCTATGGAGATAAAGAAGGCCTCTGGCGATCCCTTCAATTATTTCGAAACGTTTATTCCACTCTAATAGCCCTTGCTTCTCAGGGTCTGCCATTGTCATCATAGGAAATCAGAAACAATTAACGAGCCTGGTATAGATCATTATTCGGTGCTTTAACTAGCCTTTTCATTTAAGCACTTAATGTCAAGAGAAACTCACCAAAAAGGAAGTAATCCAGGCTTTTATTTGGCATATATTCATAAATCAGCATCTTCTCATCACCCTGAATGCTGCATCCCAATAATCGAACAAGATTTCTATGCTGCAATTTGGCAATCAGAATAATTTCATTCTTGAACTCCTGCAAGCCTTGGCCAGAGATTTTTGAAAGCCTCTTTACTGCTATTTCCTCTCCTCCAGGAAGCTTGCCCTGGTAATCAATTCGAAGAATAGCAAGCTTTAGCACTAGAATTCATCTTCTCTTGTATTCTGATACATGTATAACATAAAATATTCACCTTGTAAACAGGGCCAAATCCCCCCTGCCCAAGCTTGTTTTCTTCAGAAAAATTGTTTGTTGCAGCTGCAACACAGTTGAAATTGAACATTGGCAAATCTGGACCATTTACTTGGCTCCCTTCTATAACAAGGTCACCAGGTCCAGAAAGATCTGTTGGATACTCTTTACTTCTGCTCAAATCATAAACTTGTAATTCATGATTTGTCGACATTGAAGTTGGGGTAGCTGTTGGCAAAACTGAAGAGTAAAATTCAGAAGTAAGAAATTCATATCTTGATCAAGATTCGAAGATATCTTAATTATAATTCTGGATTTCTTGAGAATCTTACCTTTGAGTTTCTTTTTGAGCATCCACAGTAGCCATATACAGATGGCTAGGAAGGCCAGTCCAGCCAAAACTATCAGTACTATCACATACGTAGACATCCTGCTGTGATCTATATTGAGGAAACAAAGCAGAACATAAATATATAATGTAACTTAAATAAAATCTTGCAAAATTGCACATGCTTTTTCTTCATCTGATTTTATTATATCCGTTGTGTTGACAAACAAGTTTTACTATATGCCTAACTATAAGGATGACTCTGCATCTTAACCTTTTCGTGACCATGTTCCTGCATGTTGTGGGGTTTTTCTTTAGACAGAATGATGATCAGAAGAAGTACAGAAACTTGGATCATGTGTTGCAATTTAGTGCTGTCTTGGGGCCACCCACCATTGTGTTGATAAACCCAGAAAGGGCTCATAGATCAGTCGATAGGCCTTGTTTGTTTGGAATGATAACAATATAATTGAAACTATAAATTCTATCTTCTTCTCTGTGAATTCTGATTATAAACTACAGAAATAATGAAAACAAAAGAATGAGAGAGTTCACTCTACCAAATTCAGAATATGCAAGGCGCATGTACAGGGTGTTCCCACTTTTGATATAATTCTGGACATCAGTCAAGTCCCCATTCCATATCATGCATCCAATCGCATTGAGGTGCGCATACGCCTTACACGAACAGTTATTTAGACACGTTTTTTTGCAATCATCCGAGGAGAGTCGATACACATCTGCAAAATCAGGCAACTTCATGCACCTTACTGCTTTGAACCTATCTTCTCCACCATTACTAGTGTTCCTCGGGCACTGTAAAGGAGACCTTCTTTCACATCCTCCTGACCAATTTCCTAGTCTCCACTGATCTGGATGCCTTGGCTGAAACCCTTCTAGACATCTGCAGTTGGGAGATCCCGATGAAGTACAGACTCCAAAATTGCCACAGTGATTGTAATTCTCGCACACTTCAGAAGGCTGTGATTGTATTACTTGCCACGCCTTTGTACTTTTATTCCACCTTTTCTGCTCTTCAAACCCATTCCAAGTTATTAGAAACTTCATCAATTCAGAAGGATCTGGTGGATTGTATGTAAGATAATACTTTCCATCGTTTTCAAGAGTGGTCTTAAATCCATATCGGTAAGTGGTTAAAGCCGCCATATATGGCACACCTGAGAATATTAGCCCATTCCAATGCCCACTTCTCCACCTTCTTCTGGATTGCTCCCAAACCACTATTTGTGGTGCTCCGCGAGGATCAACTCCCATGGTGAAGTTTCCTGGTGAAGGATCGCTTGTAGATTTCCATGAAGTGAAGGCATGAATCTCTGCAGAACCTATAAGCACTTTCATGCCTGGCAGATATGTATCGGTAGGATTATTGAAGCTTTGCCAATAGGCCTTATCTGTGTCACCAATACTATCATTGCTTGAGAGAATAAGATTGCCTGTAGTGTCAAGCATTAATGCTGTGTTACTAGACACAACTAAAGCATTACTTGACCAAACTGAACTTCCATTTCCATCTACAACCAACAAATCCCCATCTTCACCGATCCTCAAGACTCCATCAGTACCAGATATTGGATTGTCTCTATTAGCAACCCAGATGACAGCCTGGTCCTCAATCTTGGAATACCTAACACCAACATATCTTGAAGTGGAATTTCCAGGGCTAAAGAATCCCAACTCAAAGTTTTCATCAACTGATATCAAGGTTTCACCATCTTTAATCGATTGGCCTTTGGTTAGCGTATTATTCGCAGCATGGCAAGAGGGAGCTAGAAACAACAAGAAATAGGACAAGGAGAAGAAAAAAACAATAACAGGGCTCCTGCTCATGGTGATCATTCCTTACAACCTTTGAGAACTACAAAGACCTCGAGAAAATAAAGAACTAGAAACTTAGAAGAAGAAGAAACACACAGATTTTTTGTCATGGGCTTTTAAATTCACGGGAGGAGAATCCCCAGAAGGCAAAACATCTAGCTAGTGGTTTTGGTGGAAGCTGACTATAGCGAAAGCTACCTAGGCTGACAAGTTAGACTTTAAAAACCTTTGACATGTGGAACACCCTTGACCCTACAGAAACAATGTACCTTCATAGCAGAGATCGTTCCAATCTTTGACCTAGAAAGGAGGAGAATCTTGGGAGGTATAATAGTCAAGAAAGTTCAATGCCACATGCCATTGACATTAGTGGAGAATGACGACTTCTTGCAAGGACACAATATTTCTTTTTTATTTCTTTTTAACTACCTCCACGTGGTAGATGATAATTAATTATGATTCGGAATAATATATATATATCCTAAGTTCACATTTGATTTTCTTCTCCTTGTTTTGCATCAATAATATAAGATTTTGAGGACAAGTTCACATTTGCTAAATTAATTAGAAATAGAATGTAACTTTGCACCAAACTTTACCTACAGTAAATAATAATTCAACATCCTCTTTAAAGATCCTTGCAATTTCCTACTTATAAAATACATATAATAGGATTTTTTTCATAGCCAAAAATTAAAAGATCGGAAAATATATCGTCAAGGATTTTGTGTTTTGACCAGAAGACATTGCTGCCAATGCCAGAGCCTCAAAGTGGACGGTTTCTTCCTTTCTTGGGTTAATCCTTCAGAAGTGAAGCTCATGGTACCGTCAAGGTGATGATGAAAGAAAAATAAATCGAAAAAGAAAAGGTTTCTTTAGCAAATCCCCACCTGAAATATTTTTGTCGCCGGCGACATTATGAACGAAGCAAGCTTTGGCGGCTGAGGAGTGTTTATTAATTAGTTAAATATCTTGGGTATTAGGAGAATAAAGTTGTGGAGTCCATCGCAATTAATGGCCCTAGATTTGGAATGTAATGCATGGAAGGGAACCTACATGAGGAATATGTAGGTCCATATCATCATGACCATGAAGTTTCCACGAAATACCTAACTTTCTTTATTTAAAACAATAAAAAATAAAAAATAAAATCAAGATTGCGTAAGTTAAAAAAACGGAAGATCTTTTTTTTTAAAAAAAAAAAACAAAAAAAAAACGGAAGATCTTATTTGCAAATGTTATTAAACCTGATCTCGCTTTGTTTATAGATGTTAATTTAAAATAATTTTATTTTGATATTTTAAAAACATTAAATCAAAATCATTTTATTTTATTTTTTTAAAATCAAAATCAGATTGACTAGATATTTTTAAAATCCAATCTAGATTGGGTTGATAAATAACTTAATTTATTTATCAAGTCAAAAAAAAGATTTAATAACACTGTTTATTGATTGTTTATCTTGAAATAATAATTAAAAAAAAAAGTAAAGTGTAATTTCCCCATTTTTCTCATGAAACTTTTTATGAATTCCCCTACACGATGTCATTTCATTGTATGGAATATCGATTTAAGTGGACGGAAAACAATAACAAACATACATGCGACTCCATCGTGGATGCTTCTGGATCCGATTGAGAAAATTGATCATTTTTTTATCCATATGTTTTTTTTTGTTTTACTATAAAAAAAGTTGGTGGGGTAGGCAACTAGGCATCCATTCTTCAACTTGTGTCGCGGATGCAACAAGGCATAGTTGAATTCGCAGGCTGAGAACATTGGATTGAAAACAAACACGTCTTGGGAAAGACAATCAAATATGGGCAGCTTGTGTTCTATAAGTTGTAGGAGAGAGGAAAAAAAAATGTTGACCATCAGAAGCTTCCAAGTCGCTGCGGTATTATATTCTCAGAATAGGATAAACTATTCTATTTTAATATACTAATATATTTAAAAAAAAAATACTTTAAAAAATAATATTTACTATACTTTCAAACAAATACTAATACTTTTAACTATATTACCACCAAATCCTAAATTAACCCTCCAAAAGTTTTGGAGATCAAAACCATTTGAAGTGGGTGTGTTGAAGCGATTGAAGTTACTCTTTGCTTTCATGTTATTTTTAAGTTGTTTTTTTTTTAATATTATATTAATATTTTTAATATGTTTTTTTTTATATATAATTTTACCTAAGATGGTCTAATTCATGCTTACATTTACGTAATATTACCTAAGATTTCTTTAGTTGAAAGTAGACATATTTATGATTTTTGAGGTATTTAAGAGTATACTAACAGTTGATTTTTAAAATATATTAAAAATAATATATTTTTATTTTTAAAATTAATTTTTAAATTAATATGTTAAAATAATCTCCTAATCATAAATTCATATTCCAAATTCCGAAGCCAGAAGACAGGAAATTCCTCGAAGATGGCGTTTGAAGGCACACATGTTTTCCAGGGTCTCCATGTCCACCACTTCAAGTCCAGAATTAGGCAGTGCCATCTAAAACGTGTTTGGGACTGTATTTTAAAAATATTAAAAAAAAATTAAAATATTTTTTTTGTTTGTTTTTTGAATTAATATATTTTTTATGTTTTTAAATTATTTTAATATACTAATTCTAAAAATGATTTTAAAAAATATATTAACATATTTTTCTAAATAAAAAATATTTTAAAAAGCAACTAAGTTACATTTCCAAACATTCACCTAACCCGACTTAACAGCTACAATTTTTCCTATACTTTTGAAGATAAATTTGGCGTTATTCATAATGGGAACCCCACCTCGTGCTCAATTCCGAGTCAAATCAGTAGGGAATTTGGAAACTAAGACACCCAAAAACGTTTAGAGCTTGGAGATTGGTAAAATCTCAGTAGCTGCTAATGTGATTCATGTGAGGGATGGCTCTGCTATCACGACTTTCCTATCCTACACATGTCGCTCCAAGGAAAAACACCAAACAGGTGGGAATCTCGGAATCGAGACGAGTACTCAGAAAGACCACAAGAAAGTTCAGAGTTCAGAGAAACTTTTGCTAGAGACAAACGTGATAAATGTTGGGGGAGGGCAAGAGTACGGTTTGAGCATTTCTGGTTCGGTCGGTTCTGGGTCAAAATAAATAATCAAATAAAAGTTATGTTTTAAATTTTTTTTTGAATCGAACTAAACCAAAATCTGGTTCAAATCAACCAGTTTCGGTTTGATTCAATTCGGTTTTTTTCCTTTTAAACTAGTCAGTTCGGCATACTAGCTTGAAAATCTATGAAATAATGTTGTTTCTGTATAAGCCAAAATACACAACTTTCTCCCTTAAAAGTATGAAATCTAAGGATTGATTCTAGCTTCAAGACGAAGCAGAAGAAGTAGTTGCTACCGCTTCGTGGGCTTCCTCTTTTTCTTTTGAGTTTGCTTGAAACGTAACTTGAGAGTAGAAAGAACTTGAATAGAGCATGACAGAATAGAACCAGTAGCTTTGAGCTTTCGATGACCAGGAGAAGGAAAACGAAATCAGGATTTGGCTAAGCCCACTGTCTCATTCTGAAGTTTTCCTCTATGTCGGTGCAGCAAGACAAGGAGATTGTATCGAAAAAACTGATTTTCCTCTCCTCCCTAATTGAAGTATCAGATGAAAGCCTGGCTAGAGTGAATAGAAAGGGTGGATTATTAAACTCACTACCCGTCCCCCCTTTCCTTTCAGTAGCTGTTTGTGTATGCGCCTCAGTGCCTGTATGGGGGGACTGTTGGTTAAGAATCTTAAAATTAGAGAAGGAAAGATGCAGAGAGCAAAACAAATGGAGGGGTGGCTGGTTATGTGTTTAGGGAATGCTCCTTTAGGTTTAGGGTTAGAAAAAGCTATCTATTTATATTGGTATTTTTTTTTTTTTTTTAAGTGTGGCTTGGTTGAACTGGTTCGGTTCGGTTCAATCGGTTTCAAACTTTTAAAACCAAAACCGAACCGAACTGAAATTTTTTGTGATTTTTTAATCAGTTAATTCAGTTTTTTTTATTCGGTTTTTTCAGTTATTTTTTTTTATTTTCTTGGTTTAATTAGTTTATCGATTTTTTTCTCACTCCTAGACAAGAGTGTCAATGGAGGACAAAGAAAACTAGTGTGCAAGCCAAGTCTTCAAAACAGAGACAATACAACATGTAACAACATAACACAACAACAACATAATAATACTAAATACTAATAATAATAATAATAAACAAGCAAAGTAAAATCATTATTCATGTAACAATGTAATTATCATTTCACATTTTAAAAAAAAATAAAATCAATGGCCTTGCTATCATAGATAATTTGGTTTTTTCTCATTATTTTATTCCTCATTATTAGATTGATAAGTGACATACCTATCTCTATCATTTTTTTTAAGTAGAATAAAATAATTAAATTACTATTAAAAACATCCAAGGATTTTGTAGAATTTTTACTTTTTACAACATGGTAAAATAACTACATTATCTTTCAAAGAAAAAATTTCTTTAACAAGCATTAAAGTATTTTTTTTTCATTTTTTATCCTAGTTTTTAGTTATTGTCAAGTTAAATTAGAATATATTTTTTAATAAATATAAAATATATTTTTAAAAAAATTAGTTGGCGCAATGCAATGCATGAGCCAACATATAGAATGCCTCTACACTACTTGAGCGATGGGTTCAAATGGTAGCTCATGGGGTGGTGTTCGAATCGTCTTAGCCATAGTTTTAAAACTCGATTCAGCTTCATGGATTGATCCGGGGCTGGAACCAGGTTGTGTTTATAAAAAAATAAGGGTAGTTAAAAATTCAGGTGACCTAGCAAAACCTGGTTAAAAATCCAATTGGAATCTGTTTGTTATATATATATATATTTACCAAAACAATAATACATTTAGCATTTTCTCACCGTTGGTTTCGTATAGATATTATCGGCCTAGTCATTCCATCTTGTCTCCTCGAGACCATATCGGCTTTGGCAAGAGACTATATTAATAACATTGAATCTACTTGGCTCATTGTGTAACCTCTCAGAGGAACAAAATATTTTGCTACTACTGGCCCTCTCTTAATTTCAGCACCATTTGTGTCATCAACGCCATTGTTTTCCAATCTTGTCTTAGATTGATTTCGCTAGACCAAGGTGCTGCCTAGCTCCAAGATGATCACATTGTCTTTTGACATTACTGCTTTAAGCTAAGCACGATTTAGGATTTTTTTTTGCTAAATGAAAACACATCATTTCTTAAAGGAGGAGGTACAGAAGCCATCATTTCGAATTTTTTTTTTTTGAAGAAACAGCATTAAGATGGAGAGGACAGCCAGTCTGAGTTTTCCTCTGAGTAGTAAATATTTTCTCAAGTCATACCCAGCAATGTAATGTTCTATAAAATTTTACAATGATAAAATATATTAATATCTTGTAGAAAAGTAAACATGTTCTGAACTCTATCGGCCGTTAAGATCAGAAATCGTCACATTGTTAATGGAATTTATCTTTTGGTTCTGTGTAATGGACTCTGTATCCAAGGAACTCTGCCTTTCAACAAATGCTGGTTTCTTTGGAGGAGGAAGATCCACAATTTCACTATTTAGCATGGAAGTGATGGTAGACACTGCCGGTCTGTCTTTCGCCACTTCTTGCACACACAACAGACCAATCTGTATGCATCGGAATATCTCCACCTGAAAACTTGGATCTGATATTGCAGGATCGACCACAGCTGTAATGTCACCGTCATTCCACAGTTTCCAAGCCTGAAAATATAAAAATCCATCCAAGTAAGAGTTTGCAAGTTTAATAGTATCAGAAATTGAAAGGAGCTTTGCAGATATATCTCAGGCAGGGAGGCGGAAAGACATACAAATCCTATAAGACTCAAAGAATGCTCATTGTCATAAAAACTAGAGTTCCTTCTTCCGCTTACGATCTCCAGCAACAACACTCCAAAGCTAAATACATCTGATTTCTCTGAAAATCTTCCTTTCATTAAATATTCAGGGGACATATAGCCACTGTATCAGGATCAGAGATTTCTGAGCTCAAAATAGCAAAACGGTAATAGGAGTTAAAATGAAAAAAAAAAATATATATACTTACTAGGTTCCAACGACCCTGGTAGTATTCACTTGATCTTCATTGCCATAAAAAATCCTGGCCATTCCAAAGTCTGAAATTTTGGGATTCAGCTCACGGTCCAATAAGATGTTACTTGGCTTCAGATCTCTATGAATAATTCTTAGTCTAGAATCTCTGTGAAGGTAAAGAAGACCTCGACAAATCCCGTTAATAATGTCGAAGCGTCTTTCCCAATGTAGTTGTCCTTTCCTGAGTGAATCTAAGCATATTGTATCCAGAAAAAATCATCAGAAAACAAGGGCAAAGGAAAATGAGTCCAGAAAAGTAGTAGCTAAACAAAAGAGGGCAGTTGCTCTAACCAAAGAGAAATGCATCCAAGCTTTTATTCGGCAGGTACTCATAAACCAACATCATCTCTTCTCCTTCAACACAGCAACCAAGAAGCCTCACAAGATTCCTGTGTTGGAGTTTAGAAATCACCACGACTTCATTCATAAACTCTTCAAGCCCTTGACCAGATGTTTTAGAAAGTCTTTTAACAGCTATTTCCTGCCCATCTGGCAATTTTCCCTACAATTTCACATCAAACCAATAAATACCTATTTGCTCTAAATAACTATAGAGCAGCTTTAGTTCCAGAAGAATTACCCTGTATACTGCACCAAAGCCGCCCTGCCCAAGCTTCTTGGATATGTCAAAGTTGTTTGTAGCAGTTTCAAGAATTTGTAATTTGAAGAGGGGTTCAAGTTTAACTTCCCTGACGTTTTCGGGCGAGTTTCCACCAAAAACTGTTCCTTGTGCTTCTCTCGTTTTGAACGCTAAGGTCTCCTCACTTATCAACTTCCTTTCTGAATTCAAGTGGAAGTATCGTTATTATTTGTGAATGTTGTTTTTCTTTACTTGTTAAAATTGTAAAGTTTAGAAGTCCAGTAAGCTAATAAGACGTAGCATATTACCTCTATGTGTACCCATCCACTTCCAAGAAAAAAACACACAGATGAAGATGGCAATGGCTCCTACAATCACTGACATACTGATGATTACTTTCATGTTTCTCTTGTTATCTGCAACTAAAAAATTGTACTGATGGTTATTTGGCAAAAATGCAAAGGAAATATGAAAAAACTTATCAGTGTTTCCTCATACAGATACGTAAGTTTTTTTATGTACACTAGTTATGCACACCTGAAAAACGAAACACTAGTGAATGAAAATTAAAAAATATTATAACAATTACCAAGTTCTGTATACGCCAGGCGAATGTTGAGATCTGTCCCTCCTTCAGAGAACTTTTGTATATCAATCAAGTTTCCTGTCCATGCCATACAGCCAAAACCATTGTAATATGAATAAGCGACACAGGAACAATTCCTCAAGCACTCATCTTTGCATTCTTGTTCGGAGGACGGATTTAACCGGTACTCGGCAAAGGTTGGCACCTTCATCATCTCTAGCTTCATAAATCCATCTTCTTTTCCCACTTCACTACCATTCTGTATTCTATCACACTGCAACAATGTCCTCCTAACACAACCGCTAGTCCAAATTCCTTTGTTCCATTCATCTTGATTTTTTGCAACAAACCCTTTTAAACATGTGCAGACAGGTGAACTCTGTGCATCGCAGCTTCCAAATGACCCGCACTTGCCATAAATATCACAGTCAGTTGATGGAGCTTCCCAGTCATACGTCCAACCTCCCTTCCCATAATCCCAGTATTGTTCTGTAAGTTTTCCATCAGAAGTCAAAACATGCGTTAATCGGGAAGCTGGGTCTTGAATTGAACTCAGAGTGAAAGTGCCATCTCCTTCATTTTGTAGAGTAAATCCACTTAGATAGACAGAAGTATACATTCCTGGTATTCCAATAAAGTTCTGGCCACACCATGGACCACTACGCCAAAATGGATGACCATTGTACCAGATGAAGAACTCAGGAATTCCTAATGGATTGACACCAGCAGAGAAGTTTCCAACTGAAGGATCAGATGAGCTTCTCCATGACATTAGCAGTGTCTTGTTCCCTGTTCTTGCGTTAGCACTAAGTCTCATCTTTGGTAAGGAAGTATCCGTAGGCTGCTCGAAACTTTTCCATACAAGGTTTCCATTCGGTCCAGCTTTCAAGACAAGGTTTCCATCATCAGTAAGCTGTGCAGTTGATTGATTGAACCCAATTGAAACATTTGATGACCACAGAACCTCTCCCTGACCATTCAAAACCACAAGATTTCCATCTTCAGATATTGTCATCATCCCAGAAGAATCGTTGATTGGCTTGTTTCTGTTAGCCACCCATAGTACTTGAGTTTCTGCTGATATATTACTGTACCATATTCCGACATATCGATATGTTGAGTTAACTGGGCTGAAAAATCCCAGTTCGAACCTATTGCCGGCAGAGACTATAGCTTCTGGATCTTTGATGGATTGAGAAGGAGTAATGGTATCTCCTGCATCACCATAAAATGAACTGGAACATGATAGAAACAGAAGAAGAGCTACTGCAACTTTGCAGTTTCCAAGTGCCATAACTTGTTGATGAGAATGGAAGAGCAATAAATTGCTAAATGACTTTTTAGAGAAAGGTTATGAACAAGAATATTTCTCTTCCTGTCCTTTTTCTTAATTCCAATCAAGACCATGTTTGACAATTAAAAGTGTAATGATTTGAAATAAATAAGTTGAAAAATACAATAAAACCCTTGAAGGCTTAAAAGTTAGAATAAATGAATGAGGGGTTTAGTAGTAATTGGATAATTAATTGATAAATATAAATAGAAAAAAAAAAAGAAGAAAGAGGGATTTGAAAATTTAAAGAACAAACTGTGAGAGAGAAGGGAGGAAGAAGAAGAGAAAAGAAAGGAAAATAAGGGGAAAAGGAAGAGATTGGGAGGAAATAAGTTTAAAGATAAGATTTAGGTTGTTAAATGTATAAATATGTGTTATTGAAGTTTAAATTTCAGTTTTGATGAATGTTAGGGTTTTGAAAATTTGTGTTTTGGATTTAATTGATGAATTAAATTGAATGTTAGGGGTTGATTGTTGTGGTTAATTGATTATTTAGTTGATTATGGAAGATTGTGATGATTTTGAGTTATAGTTTTGTTTGAATCATGAATTTTGAGTTAGAAATCAGGAGAGAACAGTAGGTTTCTGTTGAAATTCTGGATTGGAGGTTGAAGATGACGATAATTCAATTTTAAAATCTTTGGAAAAAATTACAATTTGCAAAAATTACAAATTGGCCTCTGGAGCATATTCCGAGATTCTAAACAGAATAACATATGAATTATGGGCAAAATTACTATATAGTTATGAAATTTTAAAACTTTCAAATTGGTCCTCCAATTTGACAAAAATTACCATTTGACCCTAAAAATTTAGTAAAATTCAAGAATGGTCCCTGGAGTGTAATGAGATATCCTGGATAGAATTGAGGATTAATTATGGTCAGAATTTCAGTATATTCATGGATTTATGATAAATTTTAGTTCGGTCCTCCATTTGATGAAAATTACAATTTGACCCTAAAAATATGACAAAATTCCAGAATGGTCCCTGGAGCATAATTCGAGGTTCTGGATGGAAACGAGGATGAATTATGGACATAATTTTACTATAGTCATGAATTTATGATATGTTTAGTTTGGTCCTCCAATTAGACGAAAATTACAATTTGGCCCTAAAAATATGATAAATTCCAGATTAGTCCCTAACTGTAGTATTAGATTTTCCAGATTAGTTTGATGAATAATTAAGGGTTATTTAGTAAACTATTACCAATTTTATTAGTTGTTTTTATTATGGATTAGATTTCAGGAAAACCGTTAAATTTTGGGTTTTTAAGAAAATTAACCTAGAGCCATAATTGTATATATAATTCTCATTGTTGTATTATCTCGTGTGTGTGTATTGAATGTTATCTACTCACTGAGTTGATGAACTCACCCTCTCATTATTTATCTTTTCAGGCTTATAACTTAATAACGGGTTACTTTGTTGAACCTTCCGAACCTGCTTTTTGGCTGTAATTTGTACCTTTTCCTTTATGTCTAGTTAGTGCTTCAAAACTATGAAATTATATTAACTCTTGTATTAAGACAATTGAATTATATTATGAAGTTAGTTTTGTTGTTAGTGTTGCGTTGAACTCTAATTGAGTTAGGAGAAATTTGTATGTAAGTTTGGGTTCGCATAGGTATGGAACCTTGGAGGGGAACTTTGCCTATGTGCCGGTCATGGATCCAGGATTCAGGTCGTGACAAACTTGGTATCAAAGCTTTAGGTTAAAGAATCAATAATATAATTAATTTCATAATAAGTGGAGCATTAGGATCCGTATCATTTTGTTTGTTATTTTTGAAATTTTGAATTCCCATCAAACATGTCTTCTTCGTTGTGATAATATGCTTTCCTATAATTCTGTGATAATTATCATGCTATTGTTCTAGCATGACTTAAGTGCTCTCACTTTTATTTTAGGAAATGTCGAGGAATAGACGAATATCTGATACTATTAGAGTAGATGATGATCAGGATGATGTCCCTATTATGCAATTGAGAACTGCAAGGTAGAGAAGGAGGCGCGATGCACTCGTGCCTCTACATGTTGAGGAGGTACCTCCACCGGTGGAGGAAGAGCCTCAGGAGATAGAAGAGGAAAATATGGTTAATGAAACAGGTGCGGGGGTAGCTGACTCTAAGCCTGTTATGGAGTTTCAGCAACTTAGCCAGGTTGTGCGGACTTGGATAAAGTTTACTATGGAGAGAGATAGAAGAAGGGATAGAGATGTACCCTCGCATCCCATAATGTTCAGGGAGTTAATGTGCCGTTGAATGACTTCATGAAGTTGGCACCTCTTATTTTTACTGGGATGGACAATTTAGAGGATCCTTAGAGGTTCCTAGATGATATTTGGCGACGATATGAAGCCTTGGGATGTACAAACCATCGAGATGTGAGTTTGGTGTCGTTCAGGTTGGAAGGAGATGTGGCGATCTTTTGGTTTGAGTCTAGGAAAAGAGCAAGACCAGTAGAGGCTCAGTGGACATGGAAGGAGTTTAGCTCCATGTTCTTAGACAAGTTTCTCCCTCAGTGCGTCAGGGATGCTCGACTTTATGAGTTTGAGAGGCTATCTCAGGGGAGAATGACAGTGGATGAGTATGATCTGAAGTTCACTCAGCTGTCTAGGTATGCAGAACATCTTCTACCCACTAAGAAGTGGAGGGTGAAGAGTTTTATTAGAGGACTCAAATCCTCTATGTATATGGTGATGGTGTCACGGGTGTTTCCATCCTACTCCTCAGCTATTGATAGCACCAGGTTGATAGAGGAGTGAGAATTAGAGGACATGACTGCAGGCCAGTCTAAGAGGCCTAGAGAAGAGGGTCAGTCTTTTAGGTAACAGGGATTAAATACAAGTCCTTCTAGGGGACGAAGTGGCTATCAGGGCTCATGGGTTCAGATGAGGTTTAGATAGAGACCGTAAGTTAGTGGCTCAAGCGGTCAGAGTGGCAGTAGTGGTACTCAGAGTTTAGTTCAGATTGCACCTCATAGTTCATTTGTTTCACCTGGGGATAGTTCTTCATGTCAGCACGGTGGAGGAGGTCATACTAATGCAAAGTGCTATAGAAGAACTGGGGTTTGTTTTAGTTGTGGCCAGATAGGTCATAAGATCATAGAGTGCCCAAGGAGATAGTTGTCCACTTCAGGGTTATCTGCTTCAGTCCAGCATCCTATTCAGGCACCATCGACTAGCCAGTTTGTGGTTCATGGGGGTAGAGGTTTTGGTGGCCATGGTTAAAGAGGTTGGGGTGCAGGTGATAGACGTCAGATACAACAAGGTCAGGGGCATGCCAGAGTTTTTTCCTTGACTCAGCAGGATGCTTAGGCATCCAATACAATTGTTTCATGTATTCTTTCTATTTGCTCTTTTGAAGCAAAAGTTTTGTTTGATACGAGTGTAACTCATTCATTTGTGTCTCCATATTTTTCCATGACGTTAGATAAACAACCAACCTTGTTAAAATCCCTAATTTCAGTTTCTACTCCCTTAGATGAATTAATATTAGTGAAGTATGTGTATCTGGATTGTGAAATAGAGATTGGAGATAAGATCTTTATGGGAAACTTAAATATCTTAGATATGGTTGATTTTGGGAATGGATTGGTTGGCAAAGTATAGGGCTTTAGTAGATTATTGAGGTAAGAAAATAATATTTGATTTAGATGAAGAAGTTGGGTTAGTATTTCAAGGAGATAAGATTGAATCTCCATCAATTATGTTGTCGGTTATCTCGAGGAAAATGACCCCAAAAAAGGGTACAGTGCTACCTAGCATATGTAGTGGATGTAGAGAAAGAAGTTCCTCAATTTGACCAAGTCCTTATAGTTAGGGAGTTTATCGATGTCTTTCCCGATGACTTACCTGGATTGCCTCTGTATAGGGAGATTGAGTTTGTATTGATTTGGTTTCAGGTATCGAACCAATATCAATGGCACTATATAGAATGTCACCAGCAGAATTGAGGGAGCTAAAGGAGCAACTGCAAGATTTGTTGGATAAAAAGTTTATTCGACCGAGTGTGTCCCCTTAGGGAGCCCCAGTGTTGTTTGTGAACAAGAAAGATGGGTCATTGAGGTTGTGTATAGATTATAGGCAACTGAATTGGGTGACAGTTCGAAATAGATACCTACTCCCTTGCATAGATGATTTGTTTGACCAATTACAAGGAGCTCAATTCTTTTCTAAGATCGATCTTCGATCTGGGTATCTTCAGTTGAGGATTAGGGAGGCAGACATTTCAAAGACAACTTTTAGAACTCAGTATGGTCATTATGAGTTTTTAGTGATGTCTTTTGGGTTGACGAATGCACCAGCAGCTTTTATGGATTTGATGAATAGAGTGTTTGGCCAATTTATTGATCGATTTGTGATAGTTTTTGTTGATGATATTTTGGTGTATTCGAGGTCTAGAGAGGAGCATGAGCAGCACTTGAGAATGATGCTTCAAACTCTATGAGATCATTAGTTGTATGACAAGTTCTCAAGGAGTGAGTTTTGGTTGGAGAGTGTAGCATTTCTTGGGTATGTAGTGTTAAGGAACGAGATTGAGGTTGATCCTCAGAAGATTGAAGCAGTTAAGCAGTGGCTTCGGCCGGCAACAGAGATTAGAAGTTTCTCAGGTTTGGCCGGCTACTATCGGAGGTTTATGGAGAACTTTTCTCGAATTTCTGCATCATTGACTAAGTTAACGCAGAAAAATGTTAAGTTTCAGTGGTCTGAAGCTTGTGAGAAAAGTTTCTTAGAGTTGAAAGAGAGATTAACTACAACGCCTATTCTAGCAATACCAACAGGTTCTGGTGGTTACACAGTGTATTGTGATGCTTTGAGAGTGGGGTTAGGATGTGTTCTAATGCAACATGGCAAGGTTATTGCCTATGCTTCACGACAGCTGAAGAAGCATGAACAAAACTATGCTATACATGATTTAGATATGGCAGTTGTAATTTTTGCTTTAAAGATTTGGAGGCACTACTTGTATGGTGAAACTTATGAGATCTTTACAGATCACAAGAGTTTGAAATACATCTTTCAGCAGAGGGATCTAAACCTGAGGCAGAGGAGATGGATGAAACTGCTGAAGGATTATGATTGTATCATAAAGTACCACCCGAGTAGGGCAAATTTAGTTGCCGATGCTTTGAGTAGAAAATCATCAGGGAGCTTAGCTCATATTCAGAAGGTACGAAGACCTCTGATTAGGGAGCTGCATGAGTTATTGGATGAAGGAGTCAGATTTGATCTTAATGAAGCTGGAGCAATGATTGCTCATTTTCAGGTTAAGTCAGATTTGTTTGATAAGATAAAAGCAGCTTAGAAGAAAGATGATTCACTACTCAGGATTAAAAATCAGGTTGAGCAGGGTAAGGTTATAGGTTTTGTGATAGGTGATGATGATGTACTGAGATATAGGGATAGGCTTTGTGTACCTAATGTTGATGATTTGAGGAGAGAATTGATGGTAGAGGCACATCAGACAGTTTACACAATGCATTTAGGTTCCACCAAGATGTATAAAGACCTTAAGGTGTGTTATTAGTGGAATAGGATGAAGGCTGATGTAACAGATTTTGTTTCTAAGTGTTTGACCTGTTAGAGGGTAAATGGTAAACACTAGAAACCTCCTAGATTGTTGCAACCATTGTTGATTCCAGAATGGAAGTGGGAAATGATCACAATGGACTTTGTGATAGGATTGCCTAGGAGTCAGGAGGGTTATGATTCGATATGGGTTATTGATGATAGGTTGACAAAATCAGCCCATTTTCTGCCAGTTAAGATTACTTATGGATATGCAAAGTTGGCGGAATTATTTATTAATGAGATTGTACGGTTCATTGGAGTGCCAATCTCGATAGTGTCAGATAGAGGTCCACAGTTTACATCGCGGTTTTGGGTGAAATTCCAAGAGGCTATGGGTACTAAAATGCAGTTGAGTACAACTTTTCACCCTCAGACCGATGGTCAGTCTGAGAGGACTATTCAGATTTTGGAGGATATGTTAAGGGCTTGTGTTATGGATTTTGGAGTTGGTTGGAGTATGTTCCTATCATTAGTGGAATTTGCTTACAACAACAGTTATCAAGCTAGCATAGAGATGGCACCTTATGAGGCTTTGTATGGTCGGAAGTGTAGATCACCAGTTTGTTGGTTTGAGGTTGGTGAGAAGAGGGTAATGTGACCGGAGTTGATTCAGGTTACCTTAGAGAAGATAGAGGTAATTAGAAAGAAGCTTCAAACAGCTCAAAGTAGACAGAAGAGTTACGTGGATAGAAGGACGCGTGACCTAGAGTTTTCAGTGGGTGATTGTGTGTTCTTAAAAGTATCACCGATAAAATGAGTATTTAGGTTTAGGAAGAAAGGCAAGTTAAGTCCTCGATTCATTGGATCATATGAGATTCTGGAGAGAGTTGGGGCAGTTGCTTATAGGTTAGTATTACCACTAAACTTGTCTGCTATTCATCCAGTATTTCATGTTTCCATGCTAAGGAAGTATATGTTAGATCCATCACATGTGTTAGAGGATCATCCCATTGAATTGAGAGATGATATGGTTTATGAGGTGCAACCTGAGGCTATAATTGACCGACAAGTGAGGAAGCTTAGGTCGAAGGATATAGCTTCAGTGAAGGTGAAATGGAAAAGTCATTCACGTGTCTATGTGCCGGTCATGAATCTGGGATTTGGGTCATGACAAAAAATAAAAAAACTAAAATGTTTTCTGTCAATTTCCAAGTGCCATAACTTGTTGATGAGAGTGTTTATGTCATATTGTTATATGACATAAATAGGGTTATATCTAGATTAACCTTTTCCTTTGAGCTCTAGTCGATCCCCCGCTCCAACCTCAACATGATTGACCTTTTCCGGTGCTACCTAGACGTGCATTCTTATTTTAAAGTAAGCTGTATTCTTAGTCTATGTTGACTGTGCATGTAATATTCAAGTAAGCTATGTTATTGGTCTGTGTTGACTATGTTATTGGTCTGTGTTGACTGTGCATATAATATTTAAATGGGTGCTGATTAAATTACCTTATTACTCTAAAATGCCATGAATTTTCTCCATATTTTACATTTTGGCCCTCCCACTTTAAATTTTATCTTTGTAATTCAATTAAAAACTTCTTCACATAAAATTACGCCAAGATAGTATCAAATCAAAAAATAAAAAAATATATGGGGATGAAATTGAAAAAAAAATAAGAAAAAAGAGGTGATTCTTCCTCTCCTTTTTTTTTTTTTTTTTTTTTTGCATTTTCCTCTTCCTCTTCTTCTTCTTCTTCTTATTCTTCTTTCATTTCCTTTCTTAATTTCATTCTTTTAACACTTGCCTGATTTAGAATTTATTTTTTTAAATTGTTTCGATTTATTTTTTTATGAGGTTATTATAATCTCAAATAAATATCTCGACATTTGGTTTTGTGCTCGATTTTATAAAATTCTATTTTTGTTGTTGTATAATTAAGTAAAAAATAATTAAAAAATAAAGTTTTTAATCTTAGTGGAGGTCATTAACTTGATTGTGAATTTGGCATGTTAAACCTTGAAGTCAAGGTCAATCCAGTATGGAACCATTTCAGTAATAAAAAAATAAAAGATTTCAAAATTAACCCATTAATTAGATCAAATTTAATAATAATATCAAATAATTTTATATAGTATAAATATTTTCTTTACATTCAATTTTTTTTTTAATTTAAGTTGTCCTTTCTAAATTATCGATGTTTTTTATTATTATTATAATTGAGATTTTTTATAAAAGCTAGTCCCAAAAAGAATAAAAAAAATAATTTGCGTCAATATATAAAGAAAAGAAGGAAACAAAGAAAATAAATCTCTGTCCAAGACTGAAAACTAAAAAATATGACTGTTTGTCTGTTATAAGATGTCTTCGGACCCTGGATCTCTTGTATAAAAAAAATTATTGTTTGTAGAACTTAACTGTGGATTTTTAACTTTTATATGGTCTAATTGGAATTTTCCTGGAATCCTTTATCGACCGTAGACCACCCAGTTAATAAAGAGTTAGGCAATTTCTAGGAAATAAGCTATTTCTACAACTCAAGTGTGGAACAGCAGTTGACAAGTCAAAAGACTGTTTCATCATCATCAGGGAAACTTCGCCATAAAATGATTCCCTTGGAGCTGCCTTGCAAGACTGGATTCCCATCGTCTCAAACCTGTGCAATTTGAAACATTTGATGAGCAAAGAATCTGTTTATGACTTTCAAAACTACAAGATTTCCATCTTCAGATATCGTCACCGCACCTGAAGAATCAGCGATTGGGTTGTTTCTGTTGGGAACCCATTCTGGTTTCGTTGCAGAAACATTATTGTACCATATTCCATCATAGCTATTTGTCAAATTAAAAGGGCTGAAAATCCCATTTCAAAGATATTGCCTGCGGAGACAGTTTCAGGATCTTTGATGAGTTGAGATGATGTTATCGTCTCTGTTGCAGCATCATAACCTGAACAAAAGCAGGACGGAATGTGAATTAGGGCTCCTACAATTCTGCAGTTGCCAATCCCCATAACTTTTATCTGCATCTGCTGAGCTTCCATCTTGGTTACAGGACATTACCGTTGCAGATTGCATGGCAGTAACTTCTTCTGTTGAGAAAGATTAACGTTTTTTTTTTTGGGTAAATGAAAACACATCATTTCTTAAAGGAGGAGGTACATAAGCCATCATTTCGAACATTTTTTGAAGAAACAGCATTAAGATGGAGAGGACGGCCATTCTGAGTTTTCCTCAGAGTAGTAGATATTTTCTTCAAGAAGCAAATCTTATTAAGTCATACCCAGCAATGTAATGTTCTATAAAATTTTACAATGATAAAATATATTAATATCTAATAGAAAAGTAAACATGTTCTGAACTCTATCGGCCGTTAAGATCAGAAATCGTCACATTGTTAATGGAATTTATCTTTTGGTTCTGTGTAATGGACTCTGTATCCAAGGAACTCTGCCTTTCAACAAATGCTGGTTTCTTTGGAGGAGGAAGATCCACAATTTCACTATTTAGCATGGAAGTGATGGTAGACACTGCCGGTCTGTCTTTCGCCACTTCTTGCACACACAACAGACCAATCTGTATGCATCGGAATATCTCCACCTGAAAACATGGATCTGATATTGCAGGATCGACCACAGCTGTAATGTCACCTTCATTCCACAGTTTCCAAGCCTGAAAATATAAAAATCCATACAAGTAAGAATTTGCAAGTTTAATAGTATCAGAAATTGAAAGGAGCTTTGCAGATATATCTAGGCAGGGAGGTGGCCAGACATACAAATCCTATAAGACTCAAAGAATGCTCATTGTCATAAAAACTAGAGTTCCTTCTTCCGCTTACGCTCTCCAGAAACAACACTCCAAAGCTAAATACATCTGATTTCTCTGAAAATCTTCCTTTCATTAAATATTCAGGGGACTTCCCAAATCCATTCAAACTTCCTATATTGGGACTTTTGTAAGAAAGAGGCTGCTCATCACAAAGGCCAAAATAGACCAGGGAGGCCTATTGGTAGTTTCTAACATTGAACAGCGCAAGAAAAGTCTCTCCTTCCACAATTTGTTATATTTAATGTTTTCTCTTGTTCTCTCCTGTTGCCATCAAGACTTGTGAATATAAGACTACAAAGTAGCGTCTATCAGTGCCTAACTTGTCTAGAGAACACAGAAAAATGTCAATCTTTCCATCAGCAGTAGATCATGATTCGTTAACAGATGGGGCTCTTAATTTTAGCCTTCTTCCTTAACTTCGATCTCTGCCTCAGGGGGCTGTAGGTCTTTGAAAGAATCCGCTGGAACTAGTGAGCAAGGGGCCTTGCTTCCAGAGCAACTAAACTTGATGAAAAACGAAGCCCACTCTTATGCTAGTTAGAAAAAAAAAATACCTATAACGGAGACCTAATTGGGAATTTGCAGATAATCGAGGGACTAACATAAGGTTTCCCTTCTGGGTTGTTTTTCTGAAGTTGGAATTCTATTTAGTCCCAGAGCGGGATGCGATAAAGCACGGTGAAATATTGACCATTGAATCCATGAAAAACGACACATAACTGAAATTGATGCTAATAGTTTTGATCACTTTTACATCAATCTCAATTCCTCCACAGCACTTGTGAAGGACAAGCTCATTTCAGTTTTAGTGCATGCATGCACCAAATGTTACATGTAAGTTCCGGAGTGCAAGTAGATGGATTTACGATTATAAAGCCACCTAAATGCATCTTATCCATATTCCACAGCCAGGAGGAGCACATAGTTTCTTTAGATGGTTTTTGAAAGCCCATAAATGTATATCCACTTCAGGTACGACAAACACTTCATGTCCACAATAAGGTAGTGGCATCTAATCCGACCAACACCTGCCTGTGGAATACGTACCTATCTTTCCTAATCTGAAAGCTTTCCAGAACAGTTGATTATAGCCAGCAAACCCATTATTGAACATGGTCTATAAAATCTAGCTGTGAAATTTGAGCACCATCCAACAATAGAATCAAAATTTATTCTTGTTTTTGCGAGACAAGTCATTTGTCGCAACAAGACAGTTTTCCTGTTAATCTTGTTCATAAATCTGCTCCTACATCAGAATACCTCCATGCCCAAATTACAATCTACAATTTCCAATTTAATTTTTTAGAAGATTTGGGAACTAAAATACTCATGAAAAACCTATTAGAACTTCAACATTGAGAAAATCCTGCTAGATGCTAATGTGATACATGAGGGAGGACTCTGCTATCACTAGTATAATAAATAGCATCAAGGAAAAATAACCTAAGAGGTGGAAAATTTTGTAGAAAAGAGAAAACCAGTGTGCAAGCTATCGGAATCAATAGAACTATGGTTTAGCACTTGTAGATTTCTCAACGTTTCATTATTAAAGGGGTTCCAATCTTGTCTTTAAGTGCCCATCTTTTTGTTTCTTTTGTTTCAAATTTCTGATTCTACGTGTATGCCCTATGTTATCTGTAACCTAGCTAGAGCAAAGATTTAAATATAATAGTGAGCATAGATTTAGCTTCTAATTATACAGGCACCTGAATGTGTTGGAAAGCTAGTAAACAATCATTAAAACCAATCAAAGCACAGGTAGCACAGCATTGACAAGAAGATTGTCTCCGTGGATATGTAAAATACCCTGAACAACCCATATTACTCCTCGAGAGGCATGTCGGATTTTCGGATTCGGCCTTCATACAGAACAGAAACAACATTTAACGTTTGCACATTTCAACAATGATAATCCACGATCTAGCAGTATACGTTACAACAAAAAATAATTGAGACAGGAACTTATTATCTGCCATCAACAATTGTGAGTGTCACACCATTACTGGAATATTGTTGATGGCTTTGATGAAGTAATGTCTCTTAACGCAAGTGGCGTTTCCTTTCAGCAAATCGGGGTTGCATTGGAGTTGAAACAGAAGAAATCTCACCATTCAGCATTGAAATGACTGTAGAAGTTGTTGGTCTATCTTCTGGAAGCTCTTGAACACACAGTAGGCCAACATGTATGCATCTAACTATTTCCTCCTGTGAACTTCGATCGGATATTACGGGATCTACTAGAGCTGAAATGTTGCCTTCATTCCATAATTTCCATGCCTGCAAAGCGAAATAGTAATAGAAAGAAGCATGTCGCCCTATAAAATTTGTCAGAAACGAAAATTCAAGCTTTTACATATGACTTATGATGCATTGAGTTGTATGGACATACAAATCCTAAAAGACTCGAGGCTTGCTCATTCCAATAGAAACTAGTATTTCTTCTCCCGCTTACAATCTCTAAAACCCCAAAGCTGAAGACATCTGATTTCTCCGAAAATCTACCCTCCATTGCATAGGTTTGTTTTCAGAATTGTATTTTTCATTGTATTGATTGAATAGAAATGATACAATTTATAGGATATAAACCTATGTCAAAATAGGAAACTATGTATACAAGGAAATCTGTAAACTGAGTACAAGAATCAATTTTCCTAATTCAAGGAACAAATATAGAATCTTACACCTATACAATCCCTAATTAGATGAGATAAAATCTCAACACTTTCCCTCAAGTTGGTGCATAGATGTCACACATGCCCAACTAAAAGCTTTGAGAACACTCGATTTGAGACTGTTTTGGTGAGAATGTCAGCCAATTGATCCTTAGATTGAATCTTAGGCAACTCCACAATTTTCCCATCCAATTTCTCCTCAATGAAGAATTTGTCTACCTCAACATGTTTTGTACGATCATGTTGAACTGGGTTATGGGCAATATCACATGTTGTTTTATTATCACAGTATAGTTGAATTGGTTGCTTAGATTAGTAACCTAGATCATGTAAGAGAAGCCTTAGCCACAATGCTTCACAAAGTCCAAGGCCCATACCTCTGAAATTAGTTACTGCGCTAGAGCGAGCAACAACATTTTGTTTCTTGCTTCTCCATGTAACGAGATTACCTCCTACAAAGGTAAAGTAATCAGAAGTAGATCGCCTATCATCTATAGCTCCAGCCCAGTCAACATCGGTAACTTTTCAAAAAGAGACAAACCCATATAACTTTTCAAAAAGAGACAAACCTAAATTATGAGATGATGAAATGTTATTAATCAAACTTACAACAGTAAGGATAATTTCTCCCAAAAACTCACTAGGAACAAAAGCAGATAACAAGAGAGAACGAGCAATTTCAACAATGTGTCTATGTTTTTTTTCAGCAACTACATTTTGCTCAGAAGTATCTGTACATGAAGTTTGGTGAATGGTTCCATCTAAGGTAAGCAGTTGATAACATTTATTAAATGTGTATTCTCCACCTAAATCACACTTACAGTAAAATGTTGAGTTTTGATAAGAGATCAAAAGGCTACATATATCTCAAAGAATTCAGAACGATGTTTCATTAAATAAACCCAACAATAACGAATATGATCATTAATAAAAAAAACATAATATCGAGGCTCTTCTTTTGTGGTAATAGGAGAAGGTCCCCATACATCAGAATGAATCAAGTCAAATGGTGAAGAAGAAACATAAATACTTCAATTTAAAGGTAAAACAGAAAATTTTGTCAGTTTACATCCACTAAAATCAGAAATATCATAAGTTTTCAAATTTCCTAAAACTCTTATGGATGCTAAAAATCTCAAATGAGAAGACGAAACATGACCTAGACGAGAATGCTATAAATAAAAACTAGAAGATCATGACTCAAATGAAAAGAAGAAAAATTAATAGTAGTAGTAGCAGCAGCGACAACTAGCACTTTTAACTCATCCAAAATGTATAGTCCATTCTCCTTACGACTTGTCCCAAACAGCTTCTGAGACTGCAAATCTTGTACATAACAAAAAAAAAGAGGAAAAAATGACTAAATAATCACCAGAATCACTTAATTGGCCAACAAAAGCAAGATTCAATTTGAGGTTCAGAATAAGATAAACATTAGGAAGAGATAAATGAGGTGTGACAACAAAATCAACACCTATTAAGGGCATGGGAGTGCCATTAACAGTCATAACAGGAATGGAAGGTGAAGGAGATATAGAGGTAAAAGATAAAGAATTTAGAGACATATAATGTGAAGCACCAGAATCTAAGACCCATTTAGAATGTGACATACCTAAGGAACTATGAGGTAGCTGACCTATAGAAAAAGAAGTGGACATTGCTTGTGGTTGTAAGGAGAGAAACTTTTAAAATTGCTTAGCCAGAGTACTAGGATTGGTGATAGGGCCTGATGAAGCTACTGTTGTAGTATTGTGATGTGTTGGTTTATAACCCTAAGGTGTTCTATGAGCATTAGATTATAACTGGCCGTCATGCTTTTAATTTTGTTGTCTCGACTTAAGACACTGAGCCTTTCAATGACCTTCTTGCTTATAAAAACTGCACTCGTCGAAGCCATAATTAACAGATAAAAAGAACCAAAATGCAAAAGCAGCGGAAAAGTACTAGATTGCAGAAACTAAACAAATACCTTCTCAAAGTTATACGATTACTCCAAAACACAACACAAATTGTAGAAACTAAATGCAAATATCAAAATGCAGAAGTTGAAGGAAAGAAGAAATACCAAATTTTGCAGAAAACAAAATATCACTAAAAAAATTAAGCCTTGTTCCATAAAACCAACTTTGATACCATGTTAAATTAATTCAGATTAACATAAAAAAAAAAAAAACAAACATAAAAGAGAAGGAGGTTGGAATTCTCATTAATTTGTTTATTCTGAAATACTTAAATTAACTTAAATACAAAGAGGATATATATATATATATATATATATATATATATATAGGTTAAACTAAAAAATATTATTCTACCCTTAATAAATAAAATATTATTAAATGTATTATTTAACATATATCAAATAGCTCAAACTCCTAATTAGGCTTTTATATATTATAGAATTTATCTTCTCTACTTCATTATTCCTTGACATTTTCTCTCCACACTCAACTGGAGTATTCACTTTTGCACAATCCTTCATTTTCAATTTCTTGAGAATCTTTTTTGTAAACTTCTCTTGGTTCACAAAGATTCCATCTTCTCCTTGCTTGATCTTAATCCTTGAGTAGTATGTCATAAGACCAAAATCCATCATCTTAACGTCCTTAATCATTGCTTGCTTGAAGTTTTTAATCATCTTTGGATTGTTTTATGTAAAGATCAAGTCATCCATATATAAACATACAATAAGAGTATCGCCACTCTCTTTTATTTATACATAGATAGCATATTCATGGAGGTATTTTACAAACTCATTATTTAAGAAATAATCATCAATACGACTATACCAAGCCATGAGGTTTGCTTCAATCCATACAAGGCTTTATTTAACTTTAAAACCTTATCTTCATGTCTCTTCATGTAATAACCTATAGATTGCTCAATGTAGACCTTATCTTCAAGAAAACCATTTAGAAAAGCTAATTTGACATTCATTCGATAGATTTTCCATCTATATTGGGCAGCTATGGAAATTATTAATCGAATGATCTTCAATCTAACAACTGGAGCAAACATTTCATCAAAGTCAATCCCTTGCTTTTTACTATAGCCTTTTGCCACTAACCTTGCCTTGTAACTCTCTTCACTTTTTTTTTTTTGGCATTCTTCTTTTTCTTATAGATCCATTTGAAACCTATTGGCTTCTTTCCTTTTGGTCTAGGAACCAATTTCCATATGTCATTTTTCTCAATTAATAGAGTCTCCTCATCCATAGCAATTCTCCATTTTTCATCTTTTATTACTTCTTCAAACACTATAGGATCACATGTAGTAAGGTAACAATATAGTGTTACTTCATTATCAATAGGATTAGTTACCTCATATAAGTCATCAAGGCTCATCATCTTTCTTGGTGGACTAGGTGGGCTGCCACTTCTAGAACTTCCACTAGAAGAAGAAGGTAAAGGTAAAGTTGAGTTCATTGGTGATTGTGGAGATGTAACAAGTTCTTAATGATCTTCATATTTCTCATTCTTTTCATCAAGAATTGGTAGAAATTTATACTTCTCACCATCACTGATTTGCTTCATACAATCGACCAGTTGACTTATTGAGGCTACCTCAACCTTCCTTTTCAAATCTATATCTTTCTCTTCTTCCTCTACCTTGTCTATATCCTCTACCTCTTTGGATATATCCAAAACCATCTTACTTCTCTTTTGAATAATACTATTTTGAAAAAAAAAAATTGTTTGTGCTCCTATGTCTTCTTAAATATCATTAACTCTTTCTTTAGGAGCTTGTAGTTTTCTCATGAGTCGTTGAATTGTAATAAAATCCATATTATACAACTTCTCTATGGTGACCACCACATAATGGAACCTTTTTTTAACAACAAGCATAAAATCTTTTCTACCACTCATGTTTGCTCCATCTTCTCCCCATATATCTTTATTTGATTGTATATGGCCAAAACTCTAGCAAAGTAATATGAAATAATCTCTAATTCAAGCATATTAGCTCTTCAAAATCACCTCGTACCTTTGTGACATTGTTAACTCCTTGGTTGGATTATTGCAAAACTCACCTCATACCTTTTTGACATTATCAGCTCCTTAGTTTGATTATTACAAAACTTCTTTTGCTTACTTGGCAGTGGTTGCATTAGCTACTATCTCAAAAGTGACATTATCTAGATATTGGTGGATGATTGTGAGTGCTTTCCGATCTTTTCTTTGTGCCTTTTGCATAGCCTCCTACTTTCACATGAACACACCAAATTTCATAATTTTTCTTTGTCAAATGAGGACATTGAAGTGGGAAGTTCGTATTAGTCATGTCAAACAATAAATAAATAAAAAAAAAAGCTTTGATACCACTTGTTGGAATAAACTTTAGGTGTGGTAAGAGATAATCTTAAAAAGACAAAAATAAAGAACAAGAAAAATTTGAGAGAGAAGATGTTTTTGTGTGAAGTGTTTTCTCCAAGATACACCCTGTCGCACCCGACATTGCGACGGCCTTAAAAATTAATTCTCGAATTATGGAAAAAGAACATATTTCTGGCGTTGTGTTCTTTTAGGGGAAAAGGTCTTTGTTTAAGGAGTCGCCACCTAGTATTATGGTCACTAGGAACCCTAACTGGTCAACAAAGATTCTATGATCCGAGACTGGTTACGAAAAAGAAAAGATATTATCACCCCTTAAACGTCCTACCTAAGGTAGGCTGCATTGCTGGTCTTTGTTATTAATTGCTAAAATTTGTATTGGTTTATACTATGATTTCTTGTGTACAATATTCCTGACTCTGGCGCCAGTGAATATTCAACTACGGATATTTCCAACTCTGGCGTTGATAAATATTACGTAGGTATCAAAATAAGTAAATTCATATCATCATTTTATTATATTCCTGACTCTGGCGTTAGTGAATAAACAAGTAGAAATCAATTTATTTTTTTATCAAATTATTTTTTATGCATGCGAAACAAAACAAAATAAAATAAATTTACCCTAGTATTTTTTTTATTCCCGACTCTGGCGTCGGTGAATATACTAAATAAATTTATCCTATTTTATCTTATGTGAATAAACAAATAGAAATCAATTTATTTTTTATCAAATTATTTTTTTATACATGCGAATTATTTTTATTTTTACGTAGCTAAATAAAAGTAAAAATAAAATAAAATAAAATAAAATAAATTTTTATTAGTATTTTTTATTCCTGACTCTGGCGTCAGTGAATAAACCAATAAATTTATTTTATTTTATGTTGTCGCACCCGACATCGCGGCGACTCTAAAAAAATATTTTTTTGGTATCTTTGGAAAGAATGGATTTCTGGCATCCTGTTCTTTAATGTGGATATTCTTGTTTAAGGAGTCGCCACCTAGTATTACGGTCACTAGGAACCCTAACTGGTCAACAGAGATTCTATGGTTCGGGACTGGTTACGTAAAAGGAAAGATATTATCACCCCTTAAACGTCCTGCCTGAGGCAGGCTGCATTGCTGGTTTTGTCTTAAATTGCTAAATGTTTTATTAATTTATGTTATGAAAATTTGCTTATAATATTCCTGACTCTGGCGCCAATGAATATTTAACTAGGAATATTTCCAACTCTGGTGTTGGTAAATATTACGTAGCTATAAAAATAAATTTAAAATCAGTATTATTATTTTTTATTCCCGACTCTGGCGCCAGTGAATAAATAAATAATAATACTTTTTTTTTATGCACATATTTCTTATTTTTTCTAGCTAAATAAAATTGAATAAACAAATAAAAATAATATAAATTAAAACCAGTATTTTTATTCCTAACTCTGGCGTTAGTGAATAAACCAATAAATTTATATTATTTTTATTTATGCATACACATTTTTTTTATTTTTTATTTTTTCTCTGCCTCTTTTTTATTTTTCTGTTTTTTTTGGCTGGGCCGGGCTAGACCCAGCCCAGCATATGATTTTGGGCTGGGCCCAGCCCAGCCCACATGTGGCTGGGCTGGGCTGAGCCAGCCCGGCCAGGTCACTGGCCCAAGCCAGTGGCCTGGCTGGGCAAAACAAAAAAAAGTAAAGTCACGCGTGCCCGAACACTGGTGAAGGTAATTAAATTACCTTCACACAGTGTTCTTGTAACCTTAAATTGCTTTTTTAAATGAAGATGCAAAGGGACGAAGTCATACCTGCTTCTGGAGACGATGAAGAAGGCTGCGATGCTGGTGGCTGCTGCTCTCGTTCGACTGCTTTCTCTTCTCTCCCCGTTGTGCCCACTGTCTTCGTTCGACTGCTTTCTCTTCTCTCCCCGCTGTGCTCACTGTCTTCCTTTTTCTTTTCTTTTTTTTGCTTCCCTGGTCTGCTGGAATTGATGGACACGATGACGAAGCTATGGCTGACCGGCACTGCCTGCTCTCCTCTGCTCCTTCTTCTGCTTTCCTTTACTTTCTCTTCAGGTTCTGGAAACGCTGAAGGCAGTAGCAGCGATCTCGTGACTTTCCTCTGCTTGTGTGTTTGGTCTGTGTGTCTCCTGGGTTTTCCAGTCGAGAGGATGATGAAGAGGCCGGCCTGATGGGAACTTGTTTTTGATTCAGAGTTTTCGTTGTTTGCAGGGACGAAGGCAATGAGGGCCAATACTTGTCTCTCTGTTTTGCTGTTCTCTATGTCTCTGTGTATTTGTTTCTGCGCCTCTCTGTTTTTTTTGTGCTGTGAATTGCCTCCCTTGTGGTTTTCTTCGTCCTGCCTTTTATAAGGACCCAGCTGCTTTCTCCCCTCCTTCAATCCCATCTTTGCAGGATTGTTATTCAAATCATGAGAGGGATCATGGTCCACGATCGGATCAAGTTTGTTGCAGATCTTCGGCCTACAGAACCGGGATGTAGAAGACGACCACAACTGTTCCAGCAACGACGCCGTTGTCAAGCAGCCATGGACATTTTCAATTTGACCCCTGAACTTTGGAAATTTCGCAATTGGACCCTTGATCAAATAACTTAAAAATTTCTTGTAATTTTGCCCTTTTGGATACATTTCAATTAAATCCCTCAATTGATGCAATGCTTACAAAACAGTCCTTACTTCCTGGGTTATTCAATTTGGTCCTTAATTAATTCTTTCAATTTTGCTCTTTTTGGATAAATTTTAATTAAGTCCTTGGATTTATTTAATTAATTAAATCAAAGTTTAATTAAGTCCCTAAACTTATTAATTCTTCTAATTTCATTAATTAAATTAATCCAAAATTTAAATAAATTTCCCAACTTATTAATTCTTCAATTTCTAACCAAATTATTCTCAAATTTGATAATTTCATCCATGAACTTTGAATTTGTGTTGTTTTTAACCCCATTCTTAAATATATTTTTTATTTTTATTATTTGTTCAAAAATTAGGTTATGACACACCCTGTAAGTTTTTTTACATACTTCTCTCACGTTTTGATTGCAAGCCTATTTATATACATAAAGTCCTAGACAATCAACAGATTAAATTTGTCAAATAACCATCTTAACCCAATATCTTAAGCTGTAGGTAAGGTTAAAAGCTATGATTTATATTATTTTCTAACACACCTCCTTAAGTGAAGGCCCTTTGGACTTGAAACTTGCTCATACCCATATTATCACGTGCTTGATTTTTATCAAATAAATGGGGGTGGTGAGATTCAAATTCTTGACCACTTGATCATTTAGGCTCTAATACCATGTCAAAAAACTATCTCAACCTAATAGCTTAAGCTATAGGTAAGGTTTTAAGATATGATTTATATTATTCTCTAATAAAACTAACAAAAAAAAAAAACCGAAACTGATAAGGAAATGTATTTTGCCAACTTAATCGGTCGACCAATTCATTTAATTCAATCGGTACTACCCAACTAATAAGTCATTTTATCATAATATTGATTCAAGGACGAGTTCTTTGCAAGTAACTAATACGAGATGTCTAGATGGACAAAATTGACGGACAAAAGCCCTAAAGATGTCTTGTAATGGCAAACGCGCACTGGTCCTTTAAAGGGCCATAGATTTTGATTCAGGTACCCGAATTACCTCAAATTGTAGAAAAGCAAACTATATATATACATGATTTGTCTACAGAGATTACGGGAACGTAATGAATTACAAATATTGCGGAGATCATGAAGTGAATAAATGAGAAGGATCATAGCAGAGAGATCCCAGCAGGTGATTTCTCAGCAGAGAGATCTCAGGAGGAGATCTTTGCATATCTCTTCACAAATCACAAAGCTTATGTAGAGGCACATAATGTTCTAGACCTAAGGCGTCCGAGGTTGTTTATGAGGTTGAAATCGATTCTAAAGACCTACCTTAACCGCCTTTCATTGCTCCTATTTCGGAAATTCGACTTTTCTTTCTTTTCCTTTTATCTCAACATTAATTTCAGACTCTACTTATTTATATACTATTTAGACCGTACCATATTCCAACACAGCGTTTTGAGGAATTAACGGGGCTGAAAAATCCCGCTTTAAAAATATTGCTTGCCGAGACATTAGTTTCAGGCCATTGGGAAGTTTCCTCTCCGTAAATGATATTTTCTTCAAAATGCAAGAAGAATATAAATACCACAAAACTGACAGCCTGATAGCAGCCTGATGAAGTCATAGCAAGCATTGTAATGGACTATGTTAATGTGTAACAGAAGAGTAAACATGTTCTGAACTCTATCGACTTTTAAGATCAGAAATCGTCACATTGTTAATGGAGTTTATCTTTTGGTTCTGTGTAATGGACTCTGTATCCAAGGAACTCTGCCTTTCAACAAATGCTGGTTTCTTTGGAGGAGGAAGATCCACAATTTCACTATTTAGCATGGAAGTGATGGTAGACACGGCCGGTCTGTCTTTCGCCAATTCTTGCACACACAACAGACCAATCTGTATGCATCGGAATATCTCCACCTGAAAACATGGATCTGATATTGCAGGATCGACCAGAGCTGTAATGTCACCTTCATTCCACAGTTTCCAAGCCTGCAAATGTTGATACAATCATACAAGTAAGAGTTTGCAAATTGAAAGGTGCTTTCCAAATATATCTCAGGCAGTGTGGCGGAAAGACATACAAATCCTATAAGACTCAAAGCAAGCTCATTGCTATAAAAATGAGCGTTCCTTCTTCCGCTCACGATCTCCAGCAACAACACTCCAAAGCTAAATACATCTGATTTCTCTGAAAATCTTCCTTCCATTATATATTCAGGGGACATAAAGCCACTACATAAGCATAACAGCTTTCTGAGCTCAAATTAGAGAAACAGTAATAGGAGTGAAAATGGAAAAAACAAAACTACTTACAAGGTTCCAACAACCCTGGTAGTATTCACTTCATTGCCGCCAGAAATCCTGGCTATTCCGAAGTCTGAAATTTTTGGATTCAGCTCGTGGTCCAATAAGATGTTACTGGGCTTCAGATCTCTATGAATAATTCTTAGTCTAGAATCTCTGTGAAGGTAAAGAAGACCTCGACAAATACCATTAATAATGTTGAAGCGTCTTTTCCAATCTAGTTGTCCTTTCCTTAGTGAATCTAAACAAATTGTATCCATAAAAAATCATGAGAAAACAAGGTCAAAAGAAAATGAGTCAAGAAAAGTAGCAATCTGCTTCTCCTGCTTGAAACTAATGATCTGTGAAATTGAAAATGAGTCAAGAAAAGTAGTAGCTAAACAAAACAGAGCTGTAGCCCTAACCAAAGAGAAATGCATCCAAGCTTTTATTCGGCAGGTACTCATAAACCAACATCATCTCTGTAGGGAATTCCGACCGGTGATGTTCTGATATTTGCCCATTGGAGGCTAAGCACACTGACACAATATTTAACGTGGTTCGGCAAACCGCCTACATCCACGGGAGAAGCCATTTGATTATATAGGGAGAGAACAAGATTTACAACAATAGAGGAGAAGGAATCATCCCCTCTTTAGCAACTCTCAACCTCACTCTATTTCTCTCTTTTTAGTGCTGCAATGGCAGCTACTGCTGGCTGCCTTGGCAGCCCACTCTCTCCTACATTTCTCTCATATTTGGCTCTACTTCACTCTCATTTTGCTCTCTAATGTATGCCTCTATTTATAGGCATCCATGGTAGCTTCTCATGCTCTTTTGTCAACAATGGTGGTTGCCAAACTTGCCAAACTTTGACATTAGTAAATGGTTGTTAGGTGCCACCAACAACCCACCATTGTAGCCTCCTTCTTTGACTCTCACATGGCAACCACATAATTGGCAAATCCTAACAATCACCCCCTTTGACATTTATGTGGGGCAATTGTCCTCTTGCTTCTTCAGCACAAGCTTGCATCCTGCAGCTCTTCCAAGCTTACCATTCCGAGAGCGTCTGTGGCCAAGTTTACAGGTACTCGCCAAACCTTTCATTCACCAGAGTCAACTAAGCACACCCTTGCTTACACCAAAGGATCACTTCAACCAGATGGTTTGTCACATCTGAAGAGTGTTTAACGCTTGTCTCTGGAACAACATTCCCCTTCAAGCATATCAACCATGCTTGGCCCGGAATGATTTATCAAGCCTTACATCAAGGCTTACAACACCCCCTCAAACTGATATTCCCAAGTGCGACAGTCATTGAGTATTTTAATGTGATCACGAGCTCACCACTCTTCCAAGAGTCTACTTATCCAGGAGTTGCGTCTGCCCTCTGTTCCACCTTAGAAACCACGCCTTACTTCTCCATGAGTCTCTCACTCTTAGTCTCAAGAGTTCGGGTAGCTATCCACCTTTACTTATGGGGGCAGCCCATTACAGGTTGATCCATATCAATCTTCATACTCTGAGTATTACAATGCCATCTCCGAGCTCACCACCTTGACAAGAGTCAACTTGTTCCCGGAACCTGCGCATGCCCTCTGCTCATTCATAGCAGTTGCGTCTTAATGCTCCACAAGTCACCCACTTATTATTCAAGGCAAATGTCTTCTAGCTCATTGATCTTTAACATGGGGGCAATATCCATGAAAGTCAATCCTGCATTTGTCTTCATACTCATCATAGCCACTTCATTGGCTATACACTTGTCCACTCATATCTAGCCATCACATCGGCTTTGGGGCGTTCTGAATTTGGGCTTCTATCCTGGCCATCACACCTTTTCCTCAGGTGTCTCCGCTCGTCGTCATGCGGCGGTCTAAATCTGGGGCTCCTATCATGGCCCACACACCTTCTTCTGAGGTGTCTCCGCTCGTCGTCATGTGGCGGTTTGAATCTGGGCTCACATCGTGGCCCACACCTTTCTCTGAGGTGTCTCCGCCCGTTGTCATACGGCGGTCTGAAATCTGGGCTCATATCATGGTCCTCACACCTTCTATCTGAGGTGTCTCTGTCTGTCGTCATGAGACGACCTGATCTTGGACTCATATCATGGTCCTCACACCTTCTGTCTGAGGTGTCTCCGCCTGTCGTCATGAGACGGTCTGATCTTGGACTCATACCATGGTCCTCACACCTTCTATCTGAGGTGTCTCTGTCTGTCGTCATGGGGCGGTCTGAACCAAATCTCTAATCTTGGCCCACACACCTTCCATCTGAGGTGTCTATACTCGTCATTATGAGACGGCCACATCCTCCTTCATAGGGGATGTCTCTAGTGGCTCCAAGATTCTCTACCACCATGTGGACTTGGGAGAGATTACTGCCACTGACTACATAGAAAGAGAAAGTTGCGGTATACTCCTCGCAATCCTCCACCTCGATTTCTATGTTTGGAGCTTCTACGCCTTTCTACTTGACAGCTCCACCTACACCACTCTCTTTGGTGTCTTCGCCTTTTATCATAGGCGGTCGCCTTTTATCACAGGCGTTTGCACCCCCTCAATTAGGTGCCTCTGCTTGAAACTAATGATCTATGAAATTGAAAATGAGTCAAGAAAAGTAGTAGCTAAACAAAAAAGAGCTGTAGCCCTAACCAAAGAGAAATGCATCCAAGCTTTTATTCGGCAGGTACTCATAAACCAACATCATCTCTGTAGGGAATTCCGACCGGTGATGTTCTGATATTTGCCCATTGGAGGCTAAGCACACTGACACAATATTTAACGTGGTTCGGCAAACCGCCTACATCCACGGGAGAAGCCATTTGATTATATAGGGAGAGAACAAGATTTACAACAATAGAGGAGAAGGAATCATCCCCTCTTTGGCAACTCTCAACCTCACTCTATTTCTCTCTTTTTAGTGTTGCAATGGCAGCTACTGCTGGCTGCCTTGGCAGCCCACTCTCTCCTACATTTCTCTCATATTTGGCTCTACTTCACTCTCATTTTGCTCTCTAATGTATGCCTCTATTTATAGGCATCCATGGTAGCTTCTCATGCTCTTTTGTCAACAATGGTGGTTGCCAAACTTGCCAAACTTTGACATTAGTAAATGGTTGTTGGGTGCCACCAACAACCCACCATTGTAGCCTCCTTCTTTGACTCTCACATGGCAACCACATAATTGGCAAATCCTAACAATCTCTTCTCCTTCAACACAGCAACCAAGAAGTCTCACAAGATTCCTGTGTTGGAGTTTAGAAATCACCGCCACTTCATTCATAAACTCTTCGCGCCCTTGACCAGATGTTCTAGAGAGTCTTTTCACAGCTATTTCCTGTCCATCCGGCAATTTTCCCTACAATGTCACATCAAACCAATAAATACCTATTTTCTCTAAATATCTAGAACGCACCTTTAGTTCCAGAAGAATTACCCAGTATACTGGACCAAAGCCGCCCTGCCCAAGCTTCTTGGATATATCAAAGTTGTTTGTAGCAGTTTCGAGAATTTGTAATTTGAAGAGTGGTTCAAGTTTAACTTCTTGACGTTTCTATCAAAAACTGTTTCTTGAGCTTCCGACGATAAGGTCTCCACACATATCAAATTCCTTTCTGAATTTAAGTGGAAGTATCGTTATTATTTGAGAATTGTTTTTTTCTTTTCTTGTAAAAATTGTGAAGTTTAGAAGTCCAGTAAGCTAATAAGACGTAGCATATTACCTCTATGTGTAGCCATCCACTTCCAAGAAAAAAACACACAGATGCAGATAGCTATGGCTCCTGCAATCACTGACATACTGATGATTATTTCCCTGTTTCTCATGTTATCTGCAACTAAGAAATTGTACTGATGGTTATTTAAGAAAAGTGTAATGGAAATATGAAAAAACTTATCAATATTTTCTCTTCCTGATACATAACTCGATGTATCTATACTAGTTATGCACATCTGATAAACGAAACACTAGTGAAAGGAAATCAGAAAATATTATTATTATTACCAAGTTCTGTATACGCCAGGCGAATGTTGAGATCTGTCCCTCCTTCAGAGAACTTTTGTATATCAATCAAGTTTCCTGTCCATGCCATACAGCCAAAACCATTATAATATGAATAAGCGACACAAGAACAATTCCTCAAGCACTCATCTTTGCATTCTTGTTCGGAGGACGGATTTGACCAGTACTCGGCAAAGGTTGGCACCTTCATCATCTCTAGCTTCATAAATCCATCTTCTTTTCCCACTTCATTACCATTCTGTATTCTATCACACTGCAACGATGTCATCCTAACACAACCGCTAGTCCAAATTCCTTTGTTCCATTCATCTTTATTTTCTGCAACAAACCCTTTTAAACATGTGCAGATAGGTGAATTCTGCGCATCGCAGCTTCCAAATGGCCCGCACTTGCCATAAATGTCACACTCAGTTGATGGAGCTTCCCAGGTATACTCCCAACCTCCCTTCCTATAATCCCAGTATTGTTCTATAAATTTTCCATGAGAAGTCAAAACATACGTTGCACGGATAACTGGGTCTTGAATTAAACTAAGAGTGAAAGTGCCATCTGCTTCTTCTTGTACACTAAATCCTTCTAAATACACAGAAGTATACATTTCTGGTATTCCAATAAAATTCTGGCCAACCCATGGACCGCTACGCCAAAATGGATGACCATTGTACCACATGAAGAACTCAGGAATTCCTAATGGATTGAGACCAGCAGAGAAATTCCCAACTGAAGGATCAGATGAGCTTCTCCATGACATTAGCAGTGTCTTTTCCCCAGTTCTTGCGTTAGAACTAAGTCTCATTTTTGGTATGTAAGAATCCGTAGGCTGCTGGAAACTTTGCCATACAAGGTTTCCATTCGGTCCAGCTTTCAAGACAAGGTTTCCATCATCAGTAAGCTGTGCAGTTGACTGATAGAACCCAATTGAAACATTTGATGACCACAGAACCTCTCCCTGACCATTCAAAACCACAAGATTTCCATCTTCAGATATTGTCATCATCCCAGAAGAATCGTTGATTGGGTTGTTTCTGTTGGCCACCCATAGTACTTGAGTTTCTGCTGATATATTACTATACCATAGTCCGACATATCGATATGTTGACTTAACTGGGCTGAAAAATCCCAGTCCGAACTTATTGCCGGCAGAGACTATAGCTTCTGGATCTTTGATGGGTTGAGAAGGAGTAATGGTATCTCCTGCGTCACCATAAACTGAAGAGGAACATGATAGAAACAGAAGAAGAGCTACTGCAACTTCGCAGTTGCCAAGTCCCATACTTGTTATTGATGAGAATGGAAGACTAACAAATGGCTTATTGACTGTTCAGAGAAAGAATTCCATGAAGAAGAATATCTCTCTTCTTGTTCTTTTTGTTCCCAGTCATGAGGTTATTTTTCAAATAGAAACTAAGTTAAGCAATCAGAAGTCATAAATTTTTATGTTATCTGTAAATTTCCATCTATAAAGAAAGTGCAAAAATAGTGATATTTCATCAGGATGGACCTGGTCGACTAGCTTGTGAGATCGATAGCATTTTTATTTTTATAGGATATTATCACAATACATACACTTGCCTCACCATGATTGACATGTTCCTGGCAGGCACTATTAAGAAGCTTTTGATATTCTTATTTGAAAGTAGCTTTATTCGTACTTGGTCTATTTTGAATTTGCCTGCAATATTTATGTTTATAAGAAAGAGGCTATTTATGCACTTCAGGTTGTGGCCTAGCAGGGGCAGGGACTTGTTTTTTTTCTCTGTATTCAGGTTCGATTCTTTTTATGCATGCTTGTTATCCCCGTGGTGTCTCACCTATCCACTGGGTTTGTAGGGTGTTCAGTGAATTCAGAAATTAGTCATAATTCGCGTTTACTGACATGGATATCCTGGATTATTAAAAAAAAAAAAAAAAGAGGCTATTTATACCAAAGAAGTATGAAGAGCTTGACTGGTGTAAATACGTTGCTTTATCATCACATTAATAATACAATACAGTTTCAAGTAATACTCCATGAAACTCGAGTTATGGATTATATTGGATTGAAAAAAAAAATAATTATTTTATATTTAATGACATGATAATAAAAATAAATATTTATAAATATAGAGTATTAATTAAATATTGATTTTTGTTTAAAATTATGATAAATTAATGAAAAATATATCAAAATAAATTATGATAATAAATATAAAATTAATAAAATATTAAACAATAAAACTTGTAAAATATAGTTTTTTTAAAAAAAAAATTGAAAAAAAAAAATCAAGTTGCTTTGCAATGGGAAATCTAACGTAATTTTTCTTCTTAAATATTGTAGTAAAGGATCTAGTGCAATCATATCCATGCTAAATCAAAACCAAACCAAAATCCAGCATAAACACCAAATTTATTGGTCTTGAAAGTGAAAACTGCGCTACTGCGAGTAATAATACAAGGAAAAAAACCAACAGGGGTAACAAGAACAATTAATATAAGTAACAAAACACGACTGACTGACTGAATCTTTCTAAACTAAAACGTCAAAAGATACAGATTATACACAAACTTAAACCCACAAGTCCAGAGATTATACTTAATGCAAAAGAATACAGCAGCAAGCAATTGGCAAATACGTACATCAATGCCATCGAACCTATATAGTTATGACATTGACATTTTAACATAAACAAATGAATTGAATTCATAGAAGAGGTGTAAGAAGCAACGGGTCTGGTTCTTGAATCTTTCTTGCTTCTACCGTCCTACTTGATTCCACTCCACCCCAGCTGGATTTTATTTTGTATTCCTTAATCACAAATGAAAGCGATACCACTTTTTTAAAATTATTTTTTATCTAAAAAATATGAGTTTAATTTTTATATATTTCTGAATGATTTTGATACAATAATATTATAAATATAAAAACATTATTTTTATATATTTTTTCAATTAAAAAATACCATTTATTATAATAAAAAAATACAACATGGTCTAAGTCAATTACAACAAGTCAATACTAAGATTATGTTGTGGATGCTTCATAATCTAGTACAAATTAATTAGAATTAGAATTTGAGCATGCTAGTTTTAACTAGTGTTTTTTTGTACTTTACTCAATAAAAAATAACGTATGCATTATATATATATATATATATAAGATTCTTCTACATTTTTATATGTAGATAATATTATTGAAAATCTATTTAAAGAATATGATTAATAAAAATATTTGAGATTAAATTAAAAGTAGAGTTCATTTTAAAAAAATATATTTATTGAAATTTAATCTTTTATATAAATTCTTTAATATGAAATATTAATGTGTCAAATAAATTATGGATGAATAAAAAATTAATCTCAAATAATTATTGATTAGAAATTCAAAATTCTTTAAAAAAACTTCATTTTATGTTAAAAAAAATAATTTTCTTGGTATTTATAAATTAGGAAGTTGAGCTCATATACGACAATCTTCTGAGTTCTTTTTATTCGACGTTATGTGGCCCCTACAGACTTCAGCCAGTTATTGTAGCAATCTTTTGACTTTTTTTCCTACATCAAAAGCTAAAAACCTTTGACTTCTTTGAACACAGCACTTCCCTTAAATATTCAGGGGACATATAAACCACTGCATAAGAACTGTTGTTTAATTCTTAGCTCAAACCATTGACAACTCAATACAGTAGAAAATAGGAAAGAAATGTCCACTTCATAGCATTCTCTTGATCTTCTCTGCCACCAGAGATCTTGGCCATCTGATGTCTGAAATTTTTGGATTCATCTAGTCATGCAACAAGATGTTACATGGCTTCAGATCTCCTTGAATAATCCTCCGTCTAGAATCTCTACTAAGGTAAAGAGGACCCCGACAGATTATTTGGACCATGTGGAAGCGCCTTTTCCAATCAAATTGTTTTAAACTTAATTGATCTACATAAATTGTTCCCAGAAAAAATGAAAAGTACTGAACGGCAATTGTCCAGGCAGCAGAAAATTAGAAAACGCCGATAGAATATTCAATTGGTGAGTAAAAACCATTTCATCAACCATTTACAGAAATCACTTTCCAAACTTTCTTATATTTATTTATTATTAGAAAAGTTAATTAACAGAAAATATTTTTTAATAAAAGTTTAGCTTGGTTTTCAGAAAAGTGTTTTCCTGAAAAATTTAGACGGAAAAACACTTTCTGAAAGTTGTGAAAAATTTAGAAATATCATTATTTGCTGATTATATCAAATTTAATCCTCAAACTTTTGATTGCTATATATATTTTGTTTTAAATATTAATTTTTTATTTCTGTTTGCTTTTTTCTTATCATTTTATTATTAAAAAATTTTATCTATCAAATTTGGTCCTCATTCTTTTGATTGTTACTTATTTTATTTGAAATAATTTATGAAATGTTGATTATTATTATTTTTAATTTCTTCATCTTTCATTTTTTTTAATTTTTTAGATTTGATCTCTATTATTTTGATTATTATTTATTTTATTTGAGATAATTTAAGAATTTTTTTTTCAATTTCATTCTCATTGAACTTTTTAATTTGTAAGATTTGTTCCTCATTATTCTAATAAACTTGAGAAAAATAAAATATTAATAAGTTATTTTCAAGCTCATTTTTCATGACATAACTAAATACTGGAAAGTGTTTTCCAACTTATTTTCCATTACATTACCAAATATCAAAAAATACTTTCTCGGAATTCACTTTTCCCGGAATTCACATTCCAAAAAGAAATTATTTTCCAACAAACAAACCCTTGCTTACGTCGCCGAATGATTTCCCGACGCAAACTCATCATCAAGAAACGTTTTATCAGGGATTTACTATCCGTGGGCATTTTTGTTAAATAAATTACCAATGAAATATATATTATATCACTTTTTCCATCGACAAAAACTAAATATTGCTAATCAAATAAATGAAGGAATTGGCACCATAATGTTTGTCACTAATTCCTTTAGAAAAATCTAAAATTTCTAAATCATTTTGTAACTTTCCAAGAAAACATTGCCTATATTTATGATGGAATCACCTATGGATAAAAAAACCCTTCGATGATTCCTTCACAAGTTTATCATTTTTTTTTAGTTATTTAGTTGTTAATTTAAAAAAACAACAAAAGTCACAAAAACAAAAACACTATATCAAAATTTTATTAATTTTAATATTCATTAAAAAATAATTTTACAACAATAATTACATCGCTACATCAATAGAGGTAGAAGTGGAGGTGGACAGAGGCAAATCCTTAGCCAAAAGAACAGAAGGACGAGCAAGATAATGTAAAGCCATGTATTCCATCATTTTCTTTCAATTCCAATTTATGTTATGTCAATGCTAAATAGTATCGATCTTCCTACTCCTAAGAAATTAGAATTTAAACTTGATAGAATTTAGAACATAGTTACATTTTTGTTGCTAGTAAACCTAGTTGATTATTGTAAAATACATGTGATTTCACTAAGCTAAAACCATAAAAAAATAAATATAGAAACAAGATAAAAACATAATAATTATTTTCTTGCTTGTCTTGACTTTCCTTTAAAGCTAGATAGATTGAAGACTTCAAACGTAGGGTAGTTAGACTTGAAAACTAGATGTTTTGTTTAGTAGCTCATGGCATCCACAATTACCAAAATTAGTAAAAATAAAATAAAAAAATTCCATAGTCTCCCATTTCAAATTCTTTAAGTAGAGAAGTGATTTGATCTTATATGCCATAAAATGATGAATTATCATAAATTTTACTTCTTTAGTATCAAAATCGGCAGGCATTTAGCTAAAAAATAGGGTCTATATTAATTTATACAATTAATGTTCCACCATTAGTTTCTGTTAGAAGAAACTCTACGTGTGGTCAAAGATAATCTTTAAAAGCAAAACTTAATAACAAGAAAAAATTGAGAGAAAGGATGTTTTTGCATTAATTGTTTTCTCAACAATGCATCTTATAAGCTTTTCTACATGCTTCTCTCATGTGCTAATTACAAGCCTATTTATAGGTATATAGTTTTAGACAATCAATAAATTAAACTAACAAAAAGAAAACCTAAACTAATAAAGAAAAACATTTTGCCAACTTAACCAGTCGATTGATTCTTTTAATCCAACTGATTGACCAGCTCAACCGGTAGACCATTTACTCTGTTTTTCTAAAAAAATTAAAATCTAGTTTACTTTCAATATTTTTTCTTAAACTTGATTTCTTTATAACTCTCAGCATAGCTCTTATCTTAGCAAAAACATCAAGTTTGAGTGGCTTTGTGAAAATTCTGCGACTCGATGTTGGATCTTTACATACTTGACTTCAACTTCTTTATTTGTAATGCAATCTCATAAGTTATGAAATCTTGCGTCAATGTGATTACTTTTGTCATGAAACACCGAATTCTTTGCTAAGATAATGACTGATAAGTTGTCCATATAAATTTCTATAGGCTTCTCTTATGGCATTCACAACTCCTTCAATAATTATCCTAGCCATATGGAATGACAAACACATGTTGTAGTAGCAATATATTCAGCTTCACAAGTTGATAATATAACTATAGGTTTTTCCTTTAAACTCCATGTGAATGTTGTTTCTCCTATGTAAAAAGCAAAACTTATAGTGCTCTTTCTCTAATCCATATCTATAACTCAATCACTATAATTATAACCTATAAGTTCAAAGCTATTAGAGTATCCATAGAACAAGCCAAAATCAACAATACCTTTGATATACTGAAGAATTCGCTTTAAAGCTTTGAAATGTATCATAATTGGTGTCTTCATAAACTTACTTACAAGCCTTCCTCCAAAAAGAATATCAAGATGGGTGCATATCAAGTATCTCAAACTTCTAATTAGGCTTTCAAATATTTTAGAGTTCATCTTCTCTACTTCATCATTCCTTGTTATCTTCTCTCCACACTCAATTGGAGTATTCACTTTTGTAAAATCTTTCATTTTGAAATTCTTAAGAATCTCTTATGTAAACTTCTCTTGGTTCACAAAGATTCCATATTGTAATGTTTTGAAATTAATAAGATAGGAAATTACAACAAAACCCTTAGAGGCTTAAAGAGTAAGTATATTTAAATGAGGGGTATAGTTGTAATTGGATAAATAGTTGATATATAAATAGAAAAAAAGAAAAGAAAAGAGAGAGATCTGAAAATTTTGAGAGAGAATCGGCAGGAGAGAAGGGAGGAAGAAGAAGAAGAGAAAAGATGGGAAAATAAGGGAAAAAGGAAAGGAGTTAAGGAAATAAGTTAAAAAGGTAAGATTTAGGTTGTTTAATGTGTATAATATGTTAATTAAGCTTTAATTTCAGTTTTGATGAATGTTAGGGTTTTGAGAATTTGTGTTTTGGTTTAAATTGATGAATTAAATTGAATGATGAAGGTTGATTGTTGTGTTTAATTGATGATTTGGTTTAAATGGAGGTTGATTATGAAGATTGTGATGATTTTGAGTTAGAGTTTTGGTTTGAATGGTGAATTTTGAGTTAAAAATCAGGGGAGAACAGTAGGCTTCTGTTAAAATTCTGGATTGGAGGTTGAAGATGATGAAAATTCAATTTGGTCCCTCAATTTGAGAAAATTACAATTTAGTCCCCGAACTTTGGAAAATTACAAATTGGTCCCTGGAGCATATTCCGAGATTCTGAACAGAATAACATATGAATTATGTGAAGAATTACTGTATAGATAAGAGAATTTAACACTTTCAATTTGGTCCTCCAATTTGACAAAAATTACAATTTAACCCTAAAAATTTGGTAAAATTCCAGAATGGTCCCTGGAGAATAATGATACATCCTGGACAGAATTGAGGATTAATTGAGGTCATAATTTCAGTATATTCATGGATTTATGGCAAATTTCAGTTTGGTCCTCCAATTGACAAAAGTTACAATTTGGCCCTAAAAATATGGAAAAATTCCAGATTAGTCCCTAGCTGTAATACTAGCTTTTTCAGATTATTTTGATGAATAATTAAGGGTTATTTAGTGAATTATTACTAATTTTATTAGTTGTTTTTATTATTGATTAGATTTCGGGAAAACCGTTAGATTTTGGTTTTTAAGAAAATTGACCAGTTAGTTCAAAAACATATAGGATTACAGAATACACACTTAGTTAAGTGTATTAAATAGGTTACATGTTCTTTCGAGTCATTTTTGAATATGTCTTTTTTGTATTCAGATAATCCTGATATTCTACCGGCAGGACGTCAGTAGGATTTCCTTCGGTTTCAGCTTGTGAGTGTTGTTTGCTTTTGAGTCAGGTGAGTGGATAATTTTCCATATGCATGAGAAATAATATAAATATTTGATTTGTTAATATATGAATTGAATCATGCTTCTTGATAATATATATGCTGATTATTATCCTTGTTATGATAAAGCATGATCAATTATTGAATTTGAATTCTTGATATGAACCAACATATATTTTGAATTGACTTCTGAATTGATAGCTTCTCATTTGATTAATGTCATGAGTTGAGCTTTGAGATATGAATATGTTTGTTAGATTATGATTATGAACCTATGGTATGTCAGTCAGAATACCCATGCTAACAGGGTAGTGTTAGTCTTTGTGCACATCGTATCTGAACCCTAGTTGGTCGGGGGAGTCACCAACCTGTGTGGACTGATCATCCCATAGTACGGAGCCTCATGCTCATTGCATTTTGATTTTCTGATGAGCTTTACCATATAATCTTCTTGTTATGGCCTATTTGAGAAACCTTCCAATAAGAACCTAGAGCCATAATTGTATATATATTCTCATTGTTGTATTACCTCGTATGTGTGTATTGAACGTTATCTACTCACAGAGTTGTTGAACTCACCCTCTCATTATTTATCCTTTTCAGGCTTATAGCTTGATAGCAGGTCACTTTTTTTGAATCTTCTGAACCTGCTTTTTGGTTGTAATTTGTACCTTCCTTTTATGTCAAGTTAGTGCTCCAAAACTATAAATATATATGAACTCTTGTATTAAGACAATCGAATTATGTTATAAAGTTAGTTTTGTTGTTACTGCTGCGTTGAACAACTCTGATTGAGTTTTGAAGGATAAGTTTGTATGTAAGTTTGGGTTCGCATAGGTACGGAACCTTGGAGGGGAACCTTGCCTATGTGCCGGTCATGGATCCGGAATTCGGGTCGTGACACATATACTTCTTACTTGATCTCAATCCCTATATAGTATGTCATAAGATCAATATCCATAATCTCAAACCCCTGAATTATTGCTTGCTTAAAGTCTTTAAACACCTTTGGATTATTTCCTATAATGATCAAGTCATCTACATACAAGCATACAATAAAAATATCACCACTCTCTTTCATTTTTACATAGATAGCATATTCATAGAGGCATTTTACAAACTCATTATTTAAGAAATACCATCAATATGACTATACCAAGCCTTTAGGCTTGCTTCAATCCATACAAGGTTTTGTTTAACTTTAAAACCTTGTCTTCATGTCCATTCACTTAATAACCTATAGGTTGCTCAATATAGACCTTCTCTTCAAGAAACCATTTTAAAAAGTTAATTTAACATCCATTTGATAGGTTTTTCATCTATGTTGGGCATATATGGAAATTATTAATCGAATGATCTTTAATCTAGCAACTGGAGCAAAACATTTCATCAAAGTCAATTTCATGCTTTTGACTATAGTCTTTTGCCATTAACCTTGCCTTGTACCTCTCCAGTTCTTCTTTGGCATTCTTTTTTTCATTGTAGATCCACTTGACACTTATTGGCTTCTTCTTTTTTTAGTCTAGAAACCATTTTCCATGCCATTTTTCTCAATTGATAGAATCTCCTCATCTTTAGCAATTCTCAATTTTTCATCCTTTATTACTTCTTCAAACATTATAGGATCACATGTAGCAAGGTGACAACATAGTGTTACATCATCATCAATAGGATTAGTTACCTCATATAAGTCATCAAGGCTCATCATCTTTCTTGGTAGACTAGGTGGGCAGCCATTACCGAAATTTCCATGAGAAGAAGAAGAAATGTGAAGTTGAGTTTATTGGTGATTGTGAAGGTGTAACAAGTTCTTGATGATCTTCATATATCTCCTTCTCTTCATCAAGAATTGGTAGAAATTCATACTTCTCACTATCACCGGTTTGCTTCATATGGTCGACCGGTTAATTTGTTAAGGTTGTCTCGACCTCATTTTCCAAATCTACCTCTTCCTCTTCTTTCTCTACCTTGTCCACATCATCCACCTTCTTGGATATATCCCGAACTATCTTACTTCTTTTTTGAATAGTGTTTGGAAAAAATGCTTTTGCTCTTAAGTCTACTTGAATATGATTGACTCTTTCTTCATGAGCTTGTAGTTTTCCTATAAGTCTTTGAATTGTAATAAAATTCATATTATGCGACTCCTCTATCACAACCACTGCATAATAGAATTTTGTTTTTGCAGCGAGCATAAAATCTTTTTTACCACACATGTTTCCTCCATCTTCTTCATATATCTCTTTATTTGATTGTATATGACCAATACTCTAGCAAAGTAATATAAAATACTATCTTATTCAAGCATATATAGCTTTTCAAATTCACCTCGTAACTTTTATAGGCATACCTTTTATGAAATTGTCAGCTCTTTGGTTTGGTTATTGCAAAACTTGTCATGCTTACTTGGTAATGTTGACATTAGCCATTATATCAAAAGTGACATCATCTAGACATTGTTGGATGATTAAGAGTGTTTTTTTATCCTTTCTTCATACCTTTTGCACAGCCTCCCTTTGAGGTGAAGTTAACTTTGCTCCTTCTATAGGCTCCTCAAAATCTTTTTAAATCGTTTCACATATCTTGGGAACCAAGTTTTCACATGAATACATCAAATTTCATAATTTTTCTTTGTCAAATGAGGACATTGAAGTGGGACGTTTTTATTAGCCATGTCAAACAATAAAAAACAAGCTTTGATACCATTAAAGGATGTTTTTGAATTATGTGTTTTCTCAAATATACACTTTGTAAGCTCTTCTACATACTTCTCTCATGTTTTGATTACAAACCTATTTATAGGCACAAAATTCTATACAATCAAGGAATTAAATTAACAAAAAAAAAACCTAACTAATAAGGAAAAGTATTTTGCCAACTCAACCGATCGATTGTTTCTAAATCAATTGACGAATTCATTTAATCCAATTGATTGATTGGTACTCGATTGGTAAACTAGTTCCTCTGTTTTTTTTTATTAAATAAAATTTAGTTTGCTTTCAAGAGTTTCTTCCCAATGAGCCGTTTTTAATTAACACTTATAGCAAGATACATCTGAAGAAGTACGATCCTTATACAGTTATCAAGAAGATTACTATTAAGACAATATGAGAATCTCAAAAGACTTTTAATGTTTTAGATATCCACCGGTACTACGCACTAATAAGTCATTGTATCATGATATTGATTCAAGGATGAGTTTTTTGCAAGTAACTAATATGAGATGTTTAGTTGATGAGTTTATGGATAAAATTGACAGAAAAGCCCAAAAGATGGCTTGAAATGGAAAACGCGCACTGGTCCTTCAGAGGGCCATAGATTTTGATTCAGGTACCCGATTACCTCAAAACGCGCACTGCTGAGAGATCTCACTGCATCTGCATTTCTCTTCACAAATCACAAAGCTCATGATCACAAAGCTCAGCGTTTTGAGGAATTAACGAGACAATAGTTTCAGGATATTTGATGGGTAGAGATGATGTAATTATGTCAATAGCAGCATTAGGGTGCACAGGATTTGCTTTTTCTAAATGAAAGCACGTCATTTCTAAAAGGAGGTACAGAAGCCGTCGTTTCAAGCATTTTTTTCAAGGAACAGCATTAGGATGCATGAAACGGCCATTGGGAGCTTTCCTCTCCGTAAATGATATTTTCTTCAATATAAATACCACGAAACTGACAGCCTGATAGCAGTCTGATTAAGTCATACCAGGCAATGTAATGTTATATAACATTTCACAAAGATCAACGATAGTAATATCTAACAGAAGAGTAAACATGTTCTGAACTCTATCGGCCGTTAAGATCAGAAATCGTCACATTGTTAATGGAATTTATCTTTTGGCTCTGAGTAATGGCCTCTGTATCCACGGAACTCTGCCTTTCAACAAATGCTGGTTTCTTTGGAGGAGGAAGATCCACAATTTCACTATTTAGCATGGAAGTGATGGTAGACACGGCCGGTCTATCTTTTGCCAATTCCTGCACACACAACAGACCAATATGTATGCATCGGAACATCTCCACCTGAAAACATGGATCTGATATTGCAGGATCGACCAGACATGTAATGTCACCTTCATTCCACAGTTTCCAAGCCTGCAAATGTTGATACAATCATACAAGTAAGAGTTTGCAAGTTTAAAAGTATCAGAAATTGAAAGGTGCTTTCCAAATACATCTCAGGCAGTGTGGCGGAAAGACATACAAATCCTATAAGACTCAAAGCATGCTCATTGCTATAAAAATGAGCGTTCTTTCGTCCGCTCACGATCTCCAGCAACAACACTCCAAAGCTAAACACATCTGATTTCTCTGAAAATCTTCCTTCCATTAAATATTCAGGGGACATAAAGCCACTGCATAAGCACAACAGCTTTCTGAGCTCAAATTAGAGAAACAGTAATAGAAGTGAAAATGGACAAAAAAGAAGAAGAAAAACACTACTTACAAGGTTCCAACAACCCTGGTAGTATTCACTTCATTGCCGCCAGAAATCCTGGCTATTCCGAAGTCTGAAATTTTTGGATTCAGCTCGTGGTCCAATAAGATGTTACTGGGCTTCAGATCTCTATGAATAATTCTTAGTCTAGAATCTCTGTGAAGGTAAAGAAGACCTCGACAAATTCCATTAATAATATTGAAGCGTCTTTTCCAATCTAGTTGTCCTTTCCTTAGTGAATCTAAACAAATTTTATCCAGAAAAAAATCATGAGAAAACAAGGGCAAACGAAAATGAGTCAATAAAAGTAGCAATCTGCTTCTCATGCTTGAAACTTATGATCTATGAAATTGAAAATGAGTCAAGAAAATTAGTAGCTGAACAAAAAAGAGCTGTAGCCCTAACCAAAGAGAAATGCATCCAGGCTTTTATTCGGCATGTACTCATAAACCAACATCATCTCTTCTCCTTCAACACAGCAACCAAGAAGTCTCACAAGATTCCTGTGTTGGAGTTTAGAAATCACCGCCACTTCATTCATAAACTCTTCGCGCCCTTGACCAGATGTTCTAGAAAGTCTTTTCACAGCTATTTCCAGCCCATCTGGCAATTTTCCCTACAATGTCACATCAAACCGATAAATACCTATTTGCTCCAAATAACTATAAAGCACATTTAGTTCCAGAAGAATTACCCAGTATACTGCACCAAAGCCGCCCTGTCCAAGCTTCTTGGATATGTCAAAGTTGTTTGTAGCAGTTTCAAGAATTTGTAATTTGAAGAGTGGTTCAAGTTTAACTTGCCTGACGTTTTCGGGCAAGTTTCCATCAAAAACTGTTTCTTGTGCTTCTCTCGTTTTGAACGATAAGGTCTCCTCACTTATCAACTTCCTTTCTGAATTCGAGTGGAAGTATCGTTATTATTTGTTAATTGTGTTTTTCTTAACTTGTAAAAATTGTAAAGTTTAGGAGTCCAGTAAGCTAATAAGACGTAGCATAATACCTCTGTGTTTAGCCATCCACTTCCAAGAAAAAAACACACAGATGAAGATGGCTATGGCTCCTACAATCACTGACATACTGATGATTACTTTCATGTTTCTCTTGTTACCTGAAACTGAAAAATTGTACTGATGATTATTTGGCAAAAATGCAATGGAAATATGAAAAAAAAAACGTATCAATATTTTCTCATACTGATACAGATCTCCATGTATCTACACTTGTTATGCACACCTGTCAAACGAAAAATTAGTGAAAGAAAATTGGATAAAATTATAATAATTACCGAGTTCTGTATACGCCAGGCGAATGTTTAGATCTTTCCCTCCTTCAGAGAACTTTTGTATATCAATCAAGTTTCCTGTCCATGCCATACAACCAAAATCTTTATAATATAAATAAGCGACACAGGAACAATTCTTCAAGCACTCATCTTTGCATTCTTGTTCGGAGTACGTATTTGGGCAGTACTGGGCAAAGGTTGGCACCTTCATCATCTCCAGCTTCTTAAACCCATCTTCTTTTCCCACTTCAGTACCATTTTGTATTCCATCACACTGCAACGATGTCTTCCTAACACATCCGCGAGTCCAAATTCCTTTGTTCCATTCATCTGGATTTTTTGCAACAAACCCTTTTAAACATGCGCAGATAGGTGAATTCTGTGCATCGCAGCTTCCAAATGGGCCGCACTTGCCATAGATATCACACTCAGTTGACGGAACTTCCAAGTTATACTCCCAAACTTGCTTCCCATAATCCCAGTATTGCTCTGTAAATTTTCCATTAGAAGTCAAAACATATGCTAAACGGTAAGCTGGGTCTTGAATTGAACTCAGAGTGAAAGTGCCATCTCCTTCATCTTGTAGACTAAATCCCCTTAGATACACAGAGGTATACATTCCTGGTATTCCAATAAAATTTTGACCATCCCATGGACCACTACGCCAAAATGGATGACCATTGTACCACATGAAGAACTCAGGAATTCCTAATGGATTGATACCAGCCGAGAAGTTTCCAACAGAAGGATCAGACGAGCTTCTCCAGGACGTTAGCAGTGTCTTATTCCCAGTTCTTGCGTTAGCACTAAATCTCATCTTTATTAAGTAAGTATCCGTAGGCTGCTGGAAACTTTGCCATACAAGATTTCCATTCGGTCCAGCTTTCAAGACAAGGTTTCCATCATCAGTAAGCTGTGCAGTTGACTGATTGAAACCATTTGTAACATTTGAAGACCACAGAACCTCTCCCTGACCATTCAAAACCACAAGATTTCCATCTTCAGATATTGTCATCATCCCAGAAGAATCGTTGATTGGGTTGTTTCTGTTGGCCACCCATAGTACTGGAGTTGCTACTGATATATTACTATACCATATTCCGACATATCGATATGTTGAATTAACTGGGCTGAAAAATCCCAGTTTGAACTTATTGCCGGCCGAGACTATAGCTTCTGGATCTTTGATGGGTTGAGAAGTAGTTATGTTATCTCCTGCATCACCATAAACTGAAGAGGAACATGATAGAAACAGAAGAAGAGCTACTGCAACTTCGCAGCTGCCAAGTCCCATACTAGTTATTGATGAGAATGGAAGATTTACAAATGGCTTATTGACTGTTCAGAGAAAGAATGCCACGAATAAGAATATTTCTCTTCCTATCCTTTTAATTCCAATCATGAAGTTATTTTTTCAAATAGAAACTAAGTTTAGCAATTACAAGTCAGAAATTCTTGTGTTTTCTGACTTATTTCCATCTATAAACAATGTTTAACCAAACTGTTATATTACATAAGCAGGGTTATGTTTTACTCTGAGATTTTGACCCTCTTGTGCTAAAATAGTGATGTTTCATCAGGATGAACCTCATCAACTAGGTTGTGAGATCGATAGAATTTTTATTTTTATAGGATATTATCACAAAACATACACTTGCCTCACCATGAGTGACATGTTCCTGTTAGGCGCTATCAAGAAGCTCTTGACATTCTTATTTTAAAGTGGCTTTATTCGTACTTGGTCTATTTTGAATTTGCCTGCAATATTTATGTGGGCGATGATTAAATTTATACTCTAAACCATCAACTGATAAAGGCAGGTAAGTTTCGAAGAAGTCTAAGAGCCTGACCGGTCTAAAGACGTTGCTGTATCATCACATTGATAATGAGGACTTCAGACTTCAGCCAATCATTGTAGAGCAACCTTTTGACTTTTTTTCCTGCGTCAATAGCTAAAAACCTTTGACTTCTTTGAAAATAGCGCTTCCCTTAAAAATTCAGGGGAGATATAAACCGCAGCATGAGATCCACAGTTTTTTAGCTCGAACCATTTATGCTTGAATACAGTAAAAAATAGGAAAGAAAAGTCTACTTGCAACCCTAGTAGCATTCACTTGATCTTCTTAGGGGTGATCAAATAAACCGAGAAACCGAGTAAACCGAAAACAAAAAAACCAAACCGAAAAAAAAAACCGATTAAACCGGTTATTTTTTTTCAAAAAAATTTCGGTTCGGTTCGGTTTCGGTTTCGGTTTCCAAAACCAGAAACCAGAAAAACCCCAACCGAACCGAACCGGTTCGATTTAAGGGGTACTATAAATAGGAAAAAAAATCACTCTCTAATTTCTAAAACCTAATTAATTCTAAACACTCTGCGCCTCCATCTCCTCACAGCCGCGCCTCACACAATTCCCACTTTGTAACAAAATCGAGCTAATCCATCTTCGATTCTTCATCCATATCTCTCTCTGGCTCTCCCACGCCATCTTCATCTTCAAAAGCCCTCCGACAGAAAGGGTTGAATATATCCAAGCTATATAGCTCCAGCCTCCAGGTAACATGTTCACCTACTGTTTTAAGCATCTACTTATTGTGTTGTTCTGCTACTGTATTTCTTGTAGAGAAAATCTAATCATCTTTCGCTTTCACAGAAAACGCATTTACGACAATAAAGACGAAGGAATCTGATATTTATAGTTATGGGGTTGTTTTGCTTGAGCTTATAACTAGAAAGAAGGCACTGGATCCCTCATTTATGGAGGGAACAGCGGAGGGAACATCTATTGTAGGGTGGGTTAGGTCTGTTTGGAACATCACGAAAGACATCAACAGGATTGCTGATTCAAGTCTTGGAGAGAAATTTTTGAGTTCTTACAGCATCAAGGATTAAGTCATTAATGTGCCTTTTCTTTGCTTTCACCTCTATAAAAAATTCTCTCTGGTGATTATTGATTTGTCTGCGAACACATTGTGATCTGATGGTAACTTTAATACAGGTTTTCCGGTTTTTATGAAAAAAAACCCGAACCGAACCGAACCGAAACCGGTCGGTTTGAACCGGTTCCGGTTTGAATTTTTAAGTTTTTCAAATTTTGGTTTTGGTTAGATTTTTAGATAAAAACCGAACCGAACCGGTTTTTCTCACCCCTAGATCTTCTCTGCCACCAAAGATCTTGGCCATTCCGATGAATTTGAGCACGTGACTGGCACACGCCACCAGAAAATTAGAAAACACTGACGGTATATTCCTTTGATGAGTAAACATTATTATATCGGTCATTTACATTGCTGACGGATTTCGGACGAAAACTCATCATTAAAATTTGCCTCTTCCTCTTCTTCCTCTGTCTTGTCCACATTCTCTACATTCTTGGGTATATCCAGAACCATTTTACTTCTCTTTTGAATAATATGTTTGGAAAAAATGCTTGTGCTTTTTAGTCTTCTTAAATACCATTGACTCTTTATGTAATAGTCCCAACTATTTATTTTAACAACGCTAAAAGATCCCCAATATATACCTTTAATTTTAAGATAAATTATTTATTTATTTTTTTGATAAAGAATTCTACCAAAATTTTGGTAGAGTTTCCTTTGTATACAAGGCATCCCAAGTTATCGATTACTACCAATTTACCCATTCAATCCATCATAACAAGGTCCCATAATTTCAAATCTTATTTCCATCATCAATATTCAACACCTCATACAATCCACACAATTTATATATATCTTACGAACAAGTTCAATATAAACATAGCCCGCATATCATATTTAAAGTCTAAAAGAAAAGGGGATACTAACATACAATGAGAGAATTTAAAACATAATATAAGTATTTTTAAAATTTCAAAAGGATTAGTTACAGGATAACTAAGGAGTTCTAATGCATGCATTATATCAGAGTTTACATAACTAACATACTACATGCTGAGTTAAGATTTTTATATACATCAAGGTTTACACAAAAAGCATTCTACACAATCTTGCTACTACTATTATGCTTCAGTTAAATATTTACATAAGTTTAACAAAGTAAAGTCCTAAAACCTAATAAGCTCCCTGGATATTAGATGGACATGTTACACAAACAACTTAATAAACGTACCATTATGTTAACAAAAGAAATATAAATGATCATGTAATGTATACAATTGAAGTATAAATATTTTATCGATCATATAGGAATTCTAACAATCAATTTATAATTTGCTTGTAAATCAATTAAAACGCAATTAGGCCTCATTTGCGTATCCTTAATTTGAATACTTTTATTTTCTTGTATGAACCGAATGACTTTGCATAGTCTAACCTGGATATTTTTAGGCAATTATACTTATAAATTTCCCTAGGTCATTCAAACACGGATACCCTTTACAAATCGAACCTTATCGATCGTTTCCAAGCATCCCAACATGATATTATTAGTCAAAGCTAATCTTATAATTTAATTCATGGCAATCCTATCACAGATGCCATTAGCCGAAGTTAATCTTATAATTTATTTCCCGGCAATCCTATCAAGGATGCCATTAGCCGAAGCTACTCTTGTAAATATGCTAAACTTTATTTACATTGAACATAACATTATTGTAATTGCATTCATCAAGAAGACTTTAAATTGCATAAGTGTAAAGGGTAGGGAAAGCCTTGCACCTGCTCCGCCTGTCTCATGTCCTCCTCCAACAGAAGATCCAATCTTGATTGCTCCTCCTGAATCACAAAGAAGTTTTTGGTCATGATTCTTTCAAGTCAAATATTATAGACAATCCATATTCATTCATTACACATATGATACTTTTTATGCATGTCCATTTCCTCATCATAACATACATACACATATCAAGTATATTTTCAGAGTTAGTATATCAATGTGCAAGTGTCCGCACGACTTAGTTTTTACGTCAACGGTATTTCAGTGTCTATTTCCTTTTAGACCCCTTTTATATGTATCTTTTGTATATATATTGTATTCATATGAAAGTCTATCAAAATTTGAATTATTATTGTCTAAGTCTTATACTTTTACTATCCAAACCTTGAACTGTTATTGTCTAAATCTTGAATCGTTACTGTTTAAACCTTGAATTGTTATTGTCTAATTAATCTCACCTTTTGTAACAATCCCATTGAATTCAAGATTTTTGCCACTAATTTAACATCTCTCAAGAATTTTTAACGTCTTATGACTCCATTACATACAAAATTTAATAGGAACCAATAATTCAATTATAATCCTCATCAAGATAGCAATCCCTTCTTCGATTTCCATGGCAATAATATTTCACACAATCTCAAGAATCAACACAAGTGCTCCATGAAATTTAAAAAGTTGTAAAATGATATTAAAAATTAGTTATACTTACTACATTATTCATCAATTCATATCATGGAGTATACAACATTAACATGGTAGCATAAAACAAGATTGAAAGACTCCTTTAAGTTTTCTCCTCTAGGCCGAAACTATTTAATAGATGGAGGGAAGAATTTTATTTTATTTTCTTTCATTCTCTAATTAATCATTTCTTCACTAACCCAATTCTAATGCAACTGCATGCTTATGGATTTATCACTTAACAACATTTATTCACAATTAAATCCCCTAAAATATCTTATCATTGGCCGACCTCTAGCTCTATTTAATTATCAAAAACTTTACTTCAATTACAATAATTTAATTACTTTACTATAATTTTCACATTATTCCTCATGACAGATTACAATAAATTTTTATTTCCCCTAAATTTATTCAAGAACCCTAACTTTTTAATTTAAAAAATTCAATCAATTAAGGATTTTAAACCATTAAAATCAGATTAAAAGTCTTTAAAATGCTTTACCAAGCAAGTAATTAAACTCTAAACACTTCCTAAATCAAGCTTCCAACTCCTCCTCTTCTTTAATCTTGGCCGAACTTTCTCTCTTCTTTTCTACTCACCTTCACTTGATTTTTCTTCCTTCCAATTAATGCTCACTAAACTTGGTTAATGTTCCCTCAAAATCTTCATTCAAGATTTTATGCTTCCTTTACAATTCTATCTCTCTCACATGTAAATAGTAGTTTCCCTTCTCTTTCTTTTCTTCTTGCCCGAGCACGCGCGCACACATATATATACACTCACAGTAACTTTTACCAAATTCTCTCCATTTCCCAAATAGTAAATTTCATGTTCCTAGGATAAAATTCTTGGATCCCGACATTTGTCTATAATTTTTTTACCCGGGTGAATTTGAATTTTATTTAGTTATATATTGATAATTTTATTTTTTGGTAATTCACTTCCAATAATATTTTATTCACATTTCTGTATTTTTTTATTTCTTGAATATATTTATTTATTTATTTATTTGTACTTGGTTCATTCTAATGCTTATTTGGTACTTATGTTTAATCTATTCTATAAGCACATAGATTTCTTTTCTGCCTAATTTTCAACCGGGGTTTACACTTTATTCATGAGCTTGTAGTTTTTTCGTGAGTCCTTGAATTGTAATAAAATCCATATTATATGACTCCTCTATCACGACCACCATATAATGGAACTTTTTTTTTTTGCAGCGAGCATAGAATCTTTTCCACCACACATGTTTGCTTCACCTTCTCCCCGTATCTCTTTATTTGATTGTATATTGTCAAAACTCTAGCAAAGTAATCTACAATACTCTCTCATTCAAGCATATGTAGCTTTTCAAAGTCCCCTCATAACTTTTATAGGTGTACCTTTCTGACATTGTCAGCTCCTTAGTTTGATTATTGCAAAACTTCTCATGCTTACTTGGTAGTGATTACATTAGCTGCTATCTCAAAAGTGACATCATCTAGATATTGGTGGATAATTGTGAGTGCTTGTTGATCTTTTCTCCGTGCCTTTTGCATGGCCTCCCACTTTCATATGAATACACCAAATTTCATAATTTGTCAAATAAGTACATTAAAGTGAGAAGTTTATATTAGTCATGTCAAACAATAACAAAACAAGGTTTGATACCACTTGTTGGAAGAAACTTTAGGTGTGGTAGGAGATAATCTTAAAAAGCAAAAATAAAGAACAAGAAAATTTTAAGAGGGAAGATGTTTTTGCATGTAGTGTTTTCTCAAAAATACACTTTGTAAGCTTTTCTACATACTTCTCTCACGTTTTGATTACAAGCTTATTTATAGGCATAAAATCCTAAACAATCAAAGGATTTAACTAACGAAAAGAAAATCTAAATTAATAAAGAAAAGTGTATTGCAGAAGCCGACTCAACTGAACAATCAATTCATTTAATTCAACCAGTACCACCCAACTAATAAGTCATTGTATCATGACATGGATACAAGGACGAGTTCCTTGAAAGTAACTAATACGAGATGTCTAGTTGATGAGTTTATAGATAAAATTGATAGACAAAAGCCCAAAAGATTGCTTGAAATGGCAAACGCGCCTTGGTTCTTTAGAGGGCCATAGATTTTGATTCAGGTACCCGATTACCTCAAATCAAGGTTGTCAATTCCGTTTTGGTAGGTATTTCATTTTTTCTATTGGAATGGAATGTTTCAGTTTTGGAGTGTTTCGGCGTGCCGTTTCAGGGTTGTACTGTTCACACATACACACACACACACACAATGCCAAATAAATATAATTTTAAAATTTAAAATATTTCTAAATAGTCAAGATTAAATATATCTTTAACTTAAATTAATTCAACTTAAACAAAATATCAAAATATTATGAAAGTAAAAATTTTTAACCCAAATATTTTAAATATAAAGTTAGATCAATGTTATCAAGGCTAATGGAATCTAAAGCATCCCTTGTTTTGCTCAAATTCCTACAAAGTATAAACATGAAAAAAATAACATGAATATAACCAACTATATATTAGTGATAAATCTAATTTTAAAAAATTAATATCATTATTAATGAAAATAGTAATAATAATTTTCAATATTATTATTAGTATCATTATTATTGAAAATAGTAATGAAAAATAGCTTTTTATACTTAGGTAGTTTGATTAATGAAATTGAATAAAGTTCAATTTGATTCAACGGCTTTTAAGAGTGAAACGAAACATGTGGAATGAAACCGGAACGTTCCAGCCGAAATTTAATCAAAAAATCTGGAACAGACCGAGATTTAAAATAAAATAAAAATTATTCCGTTTTATTTTATTTTTTAAATTGATATAGAATGTTTCGACCATTCCAAACAAAACAGAACGAAATTGACAATCTTACCTTAAATCACAAAGCTTACGTAGAGGCGCATACTGTTCTAGACCAAAGGCGTCCGAGTTTTGCTTACGAGTTTAAAATCCATTCTGAAGACCTTTTTTAACCGCCTTTCATTACTCGTATTTCGGAAATATGACTTTTCCAACCATCTTTTTATCTCAACATTAATTTCGGACTCTAATTATTTATATACTATGTAGCCCGTGGTTTTGTGGCAGAAACATTGCTGTACCACCTTTTCTTCTTTTTTTAATCAATGAAACCACTTCTTATTTTGCTAAAATTTTATCATTAGCAATCTTAGATCATCCACCAAAAGGAAAATAAAAGAAAGAACTAGAATACTTAAAACCCTAAAGTTTTTTTAGGAATTCTGTTATCAATGTAACATTGATCTTTTCTACTCTTACTTAAATTTTAATTAATGATTCCAATATCATCCTTCATGGATTTAAGAAACATAAAGGGAGGTAGCGAAGATATGTTTGAACTTTAATTACTTCAGCTAAATTAGAGTCCCTAGAGACTTCAATATTTCTACTCCTAGCACTCTAAAACTGGATGTGAAAGAAGCCCTTGAACATATTAGATTATTGATATCATAGACTAGGATAAAATATTAGATTGCTTTGAAAGTAAAAGCAATAAAAATATATTAAAAACATGTAAAGAGGACAGCCTGATAGCAGTCTGATTAAGTCATACCAAGCAATGTAATGTTATATAACATTTAACAATGATCAAACAGAAAAGTAAACATGTTCTGAACTCTATCGGCCTTCAAGATCAGAAGTCGTCACATTGTTAATGGAATTTATCTTTTGGCTCTGAGTAATGGCCTCTGTACCCAAGGAAGTCTGCCTTTCAACAAATGCTGGTTTCTTTGGAGGAGGAAGATCCACAATTTCACTATTTAGCATGGAAATGATAGTTGACACGGCCGGTCTATCTTTTGCCAATTCCTGCACACACAACAGACCAATATGCATGCATCGGAATATCTCCACCTGAAAACATGGATCTGGTATTGCAGGATCGACCAAAGCTGCAATGTCACCTTCATTCCACAGTTTCCAAGCCTGCAAATATAAAAATCCATCCATGTAAGAGTTTGCAAGTTCAATAGTATCAGAAATTGAAAGGATCTTTGCAGATATATCTCAGGCAGGGAGGCGGACAGACATACAAATCCTATAAGACTCAAAGCATGCTCACTGCCATAAAAATGAGCGTTCTTTCGTCCGCTCACAATCTCCAGCAACAACACTCCAAAGCTAAACACATCTGATTTCTCTGAAAATCTTCCTTCCATTAAATATTCAGGGGACATAAAGCCACTGCATAAGCACAACAGCTTTCTGAGCTCAAATTAGAGAAACAGTAATAGAAGTGAAAATGGAAAAAAAAAAAAAGAAGAAGAAAAACACTACTTACAAGGTTCCAACAACCCTGGTAGTATTCACTTCATTGCCGCCAGAAATCCTGGCTATTCCGAAGTCTGAAATTTTTGGATTCAGCTCGTGGTCCAATAAGATGTTACTGGGCTTCAGATCTCTATGAATAATTCTTAGTCTAGAATCTCTGTGAAGGTAAAGAAGACCTCGACAAATACCATTAATAATGTTGAAGCGTCTTTTCCAATCTAGTTGTCCTTTCCTTAGTGAATCTAAACAAATTGTATCCATAAAAAATCATGAGAAAACAAGGTCAAAAGAAAATGAGTCAAGAAAAGTAGCAATCTGCTTCTCCTGCTTGAAACTAATGATCTGTGAAATTGAAAATGAGTCAAGAAAAGTAGTAGCTAAACAAAACAGAGCTGTAGCCCTAACCAAAGAGAAATGCATCCAAGCTTTTATTCGGCATGTACTCATAAACCAACATCATCTCTTCTCCTTCAACACAGCAACCAAGAAGTCTCACAAGATTCCTGTGTTGGAGTTTAGAAATCACCGCCACTTCATTCATAAACTCTTCGCGCCCTTGACCAGATGTTTTAGAAAGTCTTTTCACAGCTATTTCCTGCCCATCTGGCAATTTTCCCTACAATGTCACATCAAACCAATAAATACCTTTTTGCTCTAAATAACTATAGAGAACCTTTAGCTCCAGAAGAATTACCTTGTATACTGCACCAAAGCCGCCCTGCCCAAGCTTCTTGGATAAGTCAAAGTTGTTTGTAGCTGTTTCAAGAATTTGTAATTTGAAGAGTGGTTCAAGTTTAACTTGCCTGACGTTTTCGGGCAAGTTTCCATCAAAAACTGTTTCTTGTGCTTCTCTCGTTTTCAACGATAAGATCTTCTCACTCATCAACTTCCTTTCTGAATTCAAGTGGAAGTATCATATTTGTGAATTGTGCTTTTCTTTACTTTTAAAAATTGTAAAGTTTAGAAGTCCAGTAAGCTAATAAAACGTAGCATATTACCTCTATGTGTAGCCATCCACTTCCAATAAAAAAACACACAGATGCAGATAGCTATGACTCCTCCAATCACTGACATACTGATGATTACTTTCATGTTTCTCTTGTTACCTGCATCTTAAAAATTGTACTGATGATTATTTGGCAAAAATGCAATGGAAATATGAAAAAAACAAATTATCAATATTTTCTCATAATGATAAACGAAACACTAGTGAATGAAAATTAGAAAATATATAACAATTACCAAGTTCCGTATACGCCAGGCGAATGTTGAGATCTGTCCCTCCTTCAGAGAACTTTTGTATATCAATCAAGTTTCCTGTCCATGCCATGCAGCCAAAACCATTATAATATGAACAAGCGACACAGGAACAATTCTTCAAGCACTCATCTTTGCATTCTTGTACGGATAACAGATATGGCCAGTAATCGGCAAAGGTTGGCACCTTCATCATCTCCAGCGTCTTAAACCCATCTTCTTTTCCCACTTCACTACCATTTTGTATTCTATCACACTGCAACAATGTCTTCCTAACACATCCGCTAGTCCAAATTCCTTTCTTCCATTCATCTGGATTTTTTGCAACAAACCCTTTTAAACATGTGCAGATAGGTGAATTCTGTGCATCGCAGCTTCCAAATGGCCCGCACTTGCCATAAAGATCACACTCAGTTGATGGAACTTCCAAGTTATTCTCCCAACCTTGCTTCCCATAATCCCAGTATAGTTCTGTAAATTTTCCATGAGAAGTCAAAACATGTGTTAAACGGTAATCTGGGTCTTGAATTAAACTCAGAGTGAAAGTTCCATCTCCTTCATCTTGTAGACTAAATCCCCTTAGATACACAGAAGTATACATTCCTGGTATTCCAATAAAACTCTGACCACACCATGGACCACTACGCCAAAATGGATGACCATTGTACCACATGAAGAACTTAGGAATTCCTAATGGATTGATACCAGCCGAGAAGTTTCCAACAGAAGGATCAGACGAGCTTCTCCAGGACGTTAGCAGTGTCTTGTTCCCAGTTCTTGCGTTAGCACTAAGTCTCATCTTTATTAAGTAAGAGTCTTTATTAAGTAAGAGTCCGTTTGTTTGCGTGGTTGCTTCTGCGTTTGAAGCAACCACAGCAAACAATACGTTTGGTAATGTAAAAAACACAATTAATTTTCGGTGGGCCCCATGAAAATTCGCGTTTTACACGCGAATTTTGAGAAGCAGCTCCTGGCTGCTTCTCAAAATTAATTGACGTGCACAGTGCAATTCATTTGCACTGTGCACGCCAATAGTGCAATTTATTTGCACTGTTCACGAGAACAGTGCAAATGAATTGCACTGTTCACGTGATTTTTTTTTTTTTTTTTTAAGTGTGTTTTGTTTTTTGTATATATATTTAAAAAAAAAAATTAGTTTAGAGTGAATTAAATTCACTTGCACTGTAATATCAAATCAATTTTATTCCTGATAATATTTTATCTAATTTTATATAAAATATTATTTATTTTATGAAGTAATAGCAATAATTAAATCCATAAAATTTAAATTAAAAATCATCAGTATTAATATATATTTTTAAAATTATTTTATAACCTCAATTTCAAAAGCACTCTTAACCAAACATATTAAACTACTTTTTATTCAACCTCAATTTCAACCACAGTTTTAACCAAACACCTATTTTTTCAAACCAACCTCAACTAAAAGTACTTTTTATAAAACAATTTTTTTTAAACCACAACCACAACAGCTACCACAATACCAAACACACTCTAAGTATCCGTAGGCTGCTGGAAACTTTGCCATACAAGATTTCCATTCGGTCCAGCTTTCAAGACAAGGTTTCCATCATCAGTAAGCTGTGCAGTTGACTGATTGAAACCATTTGTAACATTTGATGACCACAGAACCTCTCCCTGACCATTCAAAACCACAAGATTTCCATCTTCAGATATTGTCAGCATCCCAGAAGAATCGTTGATTGGGTTGTTTCTGTTGGCCACCCATAGTACTGGAGTTGCTACTGATATATTACTATACCATATTCCGACATATCGATATGTTGAATTAACTGGGCTGAAAAATCCCAGTTTGAACTTATTGCCGGCAGAGACTATAGCTTCTGGATCTTTGATAGGTTGAGAAGTAGTTATGTTATCTCCTGCCGCACCATAAACTGAAGAGGAACATGATAGAAACAGAAGAAGAGCTACTGCAACTTCGCAGTTGCCAAGTCCCATACTTGTTATTGATGAGAATGGAAGATTTACAAATGGCTTATTGACTGTTCAGAGAAAGAATGCCACGAAGAAGAAGTTATTTTTTCAAATATAAACTACGTTTAGCAATTATAAGTCAGAAATTCTTGTGTTTTCTGACTTATTTCCATCTATAAAGAATGTTTAACCAAACTGTTATATTACATAAGCAGGGTTATGTTTTACTCTGAGATTTTGACCCTCTTGTGCTAAAATAGTGATGTTTCATCAGGATGAACCTCATCAACTAGGTTGTGAGATCGATAGAATTTTTATTTTTATAGGATATTATCACAAAACATACACTTGCCTCACCATGACTGACATGTTCCTGTTAGGCGCTATCAAGAAGCTCTGACATTCTTATTTTAAAGTAGCTTTATTCGTACTTGGTCTATTTTGAATTTGACTGCAATATTTATGTGGGCGATGATTAAATTTGTACTCTGAACCATCAACTGATATATGGCATAGTTGAATTCTTTTTATTAAACCTTATGTGGCCCTTCAGACTTCAGCCAGTTATTGCAGCAATCTTTTGACTTTTTTTCCATCATCAAAAGCTAAAAACCTTTGACTTCCCTTGCAAATTCAGGGGACATATAAACCACAGCATAAGATCCACAGTTTCTTAGCTCAAACCATGTTGATGCTTGAATACAGTAAAAAATAGGAAAGAAAAGTCTACTTGCAACCCTAGTAGCATCCACTTGATCTTCTCTGTCATCCAACAAGACGTTACTTGCAGGCTTCAGATCCCTATGAATGATTCTTAGTCTAGAATCTCCATGAGTCTATGAAGGTAAACAAATTATTTGGACAATTTAGAAGCGCCTTTTCCAATCTAATTGTTTAACCTTTATTGATCTACACAAATTGTCCCCGGAAGAAAAAATTAACAGTGAAAGAAAATTGTCACCAACCCAATTTGAGCGCGTGACAAACACACGCCACCAGAAAATTAGAAAACACTTACGGTATATTCCTTTGACGAGTAAACAGTATTACATTTGCCGATGAAATATTATATCACCTATTTCACCAGCAAAAACTAAATATTGCTTACGGAATAAGCGATCGAATTGGTGATAGAATGTTCATTTCTAATTCTATCATAAAAGCCTAAAACTTCTAAACCATTTTATAACTTTTGAGAAAAAAATATCTATATTTCTAACAAAATCACCGAATGATAACAAAAAATTGGTGATTCCATCGAAAGTTTAGTATTTTTTTAGTTATGTAATTGTTAATTTTAAAAAAAATCATAATAAAATCAAACACTATTCATTTTATTAAATTTAATATTCATAGGACCAGGAAAAGGAGCATGATACTGTAAAACCATAAATTCTATCATTTTCTCCCAATTCTTCTTGTTTTCTTCTTCTAATATGCCTTTCATATCTTATTATAATTTGGCCACTTGCTCCTAGACCTATTCTAGACCCTCGCTTTAAATTCTAGCATCGACTGGCTTGGAACTGTTGTGTGCCAAGAGTTAAAACAGTATAAATCCGATTCCTATCAGGTAATCAATTGGATCCAGTCTTCAACCACAACTGATGATCTTAAAGAGGATGGATAAAAGCATTTTCATTATGTTTTTCAAACATTATAGCTTTATATGTTTCTTACCAAAAAAAATATATATATACTTAAAAGAATTTAAAAAAATCACAACAAACGCCTCAACTATTTTATATACAAACTTCTTTACTTATTTCTACCTATTCACATTTGTTATATAAGTTTCTCGTAATTTTATCTAAATAGACTCGCATTTAAGAAATTATTTTCTAAAAAAAAAAGTTGTAAAAAGTCTAACAAACTGACATTTTTTCTAAAAAAGTTGTTTTTTTAACAAGATTTGGATATAATATAAAAGGAGACTTGCCATCTAAGTCATTTTTAAAATGTGGCATGTAATCCACAAGATAGTAAAAATAAGATTGGGTTTTGGCCATTTATTATCTTTGTAATTTTTTTAGAGAGTGTTTGTAAATGCAAGCTAACCCATATTTTTAAAAATTTTAATTTTTTTTATTAAAAATTATTTTTTTATATTTTAAATTGTTTTGATACGCTGATCTTAAAAATAATTTTTTAAAAATAAAAAATATATTATTTTGATACATTTCAAAATAAAAAACAATTTAAAAAATAATCACAATCATACTCTCAATGACATAATCCAAAATAGATAGCTGGCTATTAGGCTGTGCTAGCTTAATAAACTTTGATGACTGGTAAGATTGAGGACTCCAAATTATTATAACTAATGCTTAGGAAAATATTAAATAACAAATAATACTAAAAAAAAATATTTTTATTTTGGGGCTTTTTCTCATTTGCTATTATATTTTTATGAGATTTTTATTTTAAAAAAAATCCATACAAAATACCAATGAAGTGTGCTGATACTGATACACACAAAGTTAAATACAGAAATAACATGAATCATAATTCGAGGGTTTAAGATTGACTTTTCGAGTGTAAATGTAAAACACCAAAAGTTGCTAGTAAAATATGATTGGACCACGTGTTACGCGTGCATTCACGCTCTAGTCAATTAAGCTTCATGAAATTGTTTGTGTGTGTGTGTACCCACACTCCCTTTTAAATATACCTGCAAAAACTTAAAGACACGAAATTTGTTTGTAGCCCACATTCTTCCAATTTCTCCTGGGTGTCTCCTCCTGGCTGGCGTTATGGGCGAAACTGAGAGGGTGATGTGATGGTCGCCGTGAATATCTGGCCGTGGAGGAGTTGCTGCCGTTTTCTGATGGTGTAGGGCTCGTCGTTGCTACTGGTGGGGCAGAGAGGTTCTTGTCGTTAGTGGTGACCGAGAGTAGACTCCAGACTTTGCTATTATTGTGGCCGAGTCTGCGGTGAGAGAAACACCATGAAGAGGTGGAGATTGGGCAAGTAGGAAGCCAGTAGAGAAATGGTGATCGATCGACGGTGACTGTCAGAGATGGTGGCTGGTATATATTGGTAAGGGGGTTGAAGATGGTGATTTATGGCCGTGGGTATGGTTCGGAGAAGAAGATGAAGGCCGGAATGGGTTGACTTTGGTGGGTTTTTCTTGGGCCTATTACAGGTTGTGTGGAAAAGGACCTGTGTGAAGAGACGCAGGCTGCTGTGGAGAATGAGGGTTTATGAGGGGAAGGTTGAAGAGGAGGGGGAAGGTTGCCTCATGAATTAATTAGAGACTAAATCGAATTAATTTGATAAAATTATTGGACCAAATTGGGCTGGATTGAACTAATTGTAAACAAAAAGTACTGAAACGAAGTTCAACCAGCCTCTCGAATATTTTCTCCTTTTCATTACAGTTATTGACTTTTAAATTTCGTTCAATGAGAGCCTTATCTTTGATTTCTTAAAATTAATCCTTAAATTGATCTTTTTCAATTTAATCTTTTTTTTTTAGTCTGTCTTTTTCAAATTCCTGTAATTTCAAAAGAATTACATTTTCTTTTTCAATTGTGTTTATAATTGAATCAATTTGGATCTCCAAATTTTACCTTCTTGTTGTAAATTCATTATTGGTTCCTAAAATTATGCAATTTTAACCAATTTAACTTTAATTTTGATTTCTTCTTTAATTAACCCCTCAATTGATTCCTAACTTGACTATTTATTTTAAACTCAACATTGCACTTTTCAATTTCTTTCAATCTTATTCAAATTAAATCAAATTAAGTTAATTTTTTCAATTTTCAATTGAAACCACCAAAGAAATTCTCAAACTCAATTTTTTGCATTTGATTCTCTATTATTTGCCTAATTTCATCCTCAACTATATTTTTTTTATTTTTGCATTTTTTTTGTTTTTTTAATGATTTTCAAGATTTTTTAATACATAAAAATTAAATAAAAATAATTAAATAACTAAATTTACTGAAAAAATATATTTTTTGTGTTTTTTTTTTTTGTAATATATACAAAAATAAAAAGTAAAAAATCAAGTTATAACAAAGTCCATACATGATAAGGGTATAATTAAGCATACCAATAACATATACAAACATAGTTTAAACTATGTTAATCTAGTAGTGTGCTACAAGTCAAAACATCAAATATAAAAATAGAAGGGGAAAGAAAATATGTTTGTGCTGCTACATTTCCAAGCAAAAAAAACCTCTGTTAGGTATAACAGTATAATAAATATGTATGATGGTTTATTATACAGGCCAGCATCACCCCCAAATAATAACAAATATTATATTAAATTATGTATATAGATAACATTGTTTTATTAGAGTAAGTATTTTATTTTTATAACTCAACAGTCTATAATCAAATTAATAATTAAAAAATCACAAAAATAACAAACAAAAGTAAGGATATAGGGTTTGAAAAGTTAGCTCTAGACTTTAAGTTTATATAATGCTAATCATCTATCATAGGATATATCCATCCAACAACTTATCTAGTCTCCAACATATCTCTTTGGATCTCA
>NC_133294.1:4997575-5117013 GCF_005239225.2 Populus alba | reverse complement strand
TAATGTCCAAAAAAAAAAAAAAAAAAAAAAAAAAAAAAAAAAAAAAAAAAAAAAAAAAAAAAAAAAAAAAAATAAAAAAAAAAAAAAAAAAAAAAAAAAAAAAAAAAAAAAAAAAAAAAAAAAAAAAAAAAAAAAAAAAAAAAACAAAAAAAAAAAAAAAAAAAAAAAAAAAAAAAAAAAAAAACAAAAAAAAGGGGATTTGCCTCCACCCTTCATTGCCATGTTGGGATATATTGTTACGTAATGTATTTGCCATCAAATATATATACAATCTACTCTGATAGTGAGGACAAAAAAATAAGATTTCTCAAACTTTAAGATACAAATCTAAGTGTAAAGAAAACTTTATTTGATAATATTGAAATTCAATAAATTATAAACTTTTATAAAAAAACATATCCAAGGAACTGTAATGTTCTAACAATGATAAATATATTAATATCTAACAAAAAGTAAACATGTTCTGAACTCTATGCGGCCGTTTAGAATCAGAAATTCGTCACAGTTGTTAATGGAATGTATTTTGGCTCTGAGAGTAATGCTCTGTATCCACGGAACTCTGCCTTCAACAAATGCTTGGTTCTTTGGAGGAGGAAGATCCACAATTTTCACTATTTAGCATGGAACTGATGGTAGACCGGTCCGGTCTGTCTTCGCCAATTTCTTGCACAACAAACAACAATCTGTATGCATCGAATCATCTCCACCTGAAAACATGGATCTGATTTGCAGGATCACCAGAGCTGTAATGCTCACCTCATTCCACAGTTTCCCAAGCGTAAAAATATAAAAATCCATCAGTAAGATTTGCAAGTTTTAATAGCATCAGAAAATTGAACGGAGCTTTGCGCAGCATATACCAGGCAGGGAGGCGTACAGACATACATATCCTAGTAAGACTCAGAGAATCATTGTCATAAAACTAGAGTTCTTTCTTCCGCTTACGATCTCAGCAACAACACTCCAAAGCTAATATTCTGATTCCTCTGAAAATCCTTCCTTTCCATTCCATAGTCAGGGGACATATAGCCCACTGCGGCATGAAGGATCACAGTTCTGAGCATCAAATTAGCAAACGGTAAATAGGAGTTATAAAATGAAAATAAATAAATTATACTTACTAGGTTCCAACGACCCTGGTAGTATTCATTGATCTTCAACCTGCCAGAAAAATCCGGCCATTCCAAAGTCTGAAATTTCTTGGGATTTCAGCTCAGGTCCAATAAGAATGTTACTTGCTCAGATCTCTATGAATAATCTTAGTCTGGAATCTTCTGTGAGGTAAAGAAAAGACCTCAGACAAATCCGTTAATAATGTCGAAGCGTCTTTCCCAATGTAGTTTGTCCTTTCCTGAGTGAATCTAAGCATATTGTACCGGAAAAAGATCATCAGAACAGAGGGCAAAGGAAAAATGATGTCAAAGAGAAGCAGTACTAAACAAAAGAGGGCAGTTTGCTCTAACCAAAGAGAATGCATCCAAGCTTTATCTCGGCAGGTACCATAAACCAACATCATCTCTCTCTTCACCACAGCACCCCCAAGAAAGCCTCACAAATTCCTGTGTTGGAGTTTAGAAATCACCACGATTCATTCATCAAAAACTCCTTCGAGCCGCTGACCAGATGTTTTAGAAGAGTCTTTCAACAGATATTTCCTGCCCATTCTGGCATTTTCCCTACAATGTCAGCATGAAAAACCAAAACTACCTATTTTTGCTCTAAATAACAGATACAGCACCTTTGAGTTCGCACGACAGAATTACCCAGTAATACTGCAGCCAAAGCGCCTGCCCAAGCCTCTTGAGATGAATGTCAAAGTTGTTGTAGGCAGTTCCCAAGAAATTTGTAATTTGAAAGAGTGGTTCAAGTTAAACTCCCGACGTTTTCGGCGAGTTTCCATAAAACTGTTCCTTGTGCTTCTCTCGTTTTGAAAACGATAAGGTTCTCCTCCATTATCAACTTCCCATTCTCTGGATTTCAAAGTGGAAGTATCGTTATATTTGTGATGGTTTTTTTCTTTACCTGCAAATATTGCAAAGTTTAGAAGTCCAGTAAGCATAAGACGTAGCATATTACCTCTATGTGTACCGCAGCACTTCCAAGAAGAAACACACAGAGATGCAGATAGCTATGCCTCCTCTATATCACTGCATTACAGACTGATTACTTCATGTTCCTTGTTATCTGCAACTTACAAAATGGCACTGATGGTTATTTGCAAAAAATTTAAAGGAAATATGAACAAAAATTATCAATGTTTCCTCATACAGTACAAGAACGTTTGTATGCCACACTAGTTTTGCACACCTGATATAACGAAACACTACGTGAACGAAAATTAAAATAATTATAAACAATTACCAGTTCTGTATACGGCAGGCGAATTTGAGACCTTCCTCCTGTCATGAGAACTTAGTTGTAATCATCAAGTTTCCTGTCCATGCCATACAGCCAACCGATTATAATGAATAAGCGACACAGGAACAATTCTCAAGCACTCATCTTTACATTCTTGTTCGGAGGCCGGATATGACGTATCTTTCGAACGCAAAGTTTGGCACCTTCCAATCATCTCTAGCTTCATAAATCCATCTTCTTTCCACTCACTACATTCTGTATTCTATCAACTGCAACGATGTCATCCTAACAAACCGCTCGTCCAATATCCTTTGTCGCTTCATCTGGTTTTTTGCAACAAACCACCTTTTAAACATGTCCAGAATAGGTGAGCTCTGTGATAGCATGCTTCCAAAGACCGCACTTGCCATAAATATCACAGTCAGTGATGGAAGGCTTCCAGGTATTCTCCAACCCTTGCTTTTCAGAATCCCAGTATTCGTTCTGTAAATTTTCCATGAGAAGTCAAACTTCGGTATCGGAAGCTGGGTCCTACATTAAATCAGAGTCGAAAGTGCTCATCTCCTTCACTTGTAGAGTAAAAACGGATTAGATAGACACGAAGTAGACAATTCCCTGGTATTCCCTAATAAAGTTCTGGCCAACCCATGACCGCTACGCCAAATGGATGCCATTGTTCGAGATGAAGAGCTCAGGAATTCCAAAATGGATTGACACAGCAAGAAGAAGTTTCCAACTGAAGGATCAGATGAGCTTCTCCATGACATTAGCAGTGTCTTTGTTCCCAGTTTCTTGCGTTAGCACTAAGCTCATGCTTTGGTAAGTAAGTATCCGTAGGCTGCTGGAAACTTTGCCATCAAGGTTCCATTCGGTCGAGCTTTCATGACAAGGTTCATCATCAGTAAGCTGTGCAGTTGATTGATTGAACCCAATTGAACATTGATGACCACAGAAGCCTCTCCCAGACCATTCAAAACCACAAGATTTAACATCTCAGATAGTTGTCATCGTCCGAGAAGAACGTTTGATGCTTGTTTCTGTTAGCCATAGTACTTGAGTTTCTGGCTGATATACTTAACTGTACATATTCGACATATCGGTATGCTTTGATTAAACTGGGCTGAATCCCAGTTTTCGAACGCTATTGCCGCAGAGACTATAGCTCTGGATCTTGACTGGTTGAGAAGGAGTAAAAATGGATCTCCTGCATCACCATACAAAATGGCTGGAACAATGATAGAAACAGAGAAGAGCTACTGCAACTTTGCAGTTTCCAAGTGCCATATTACTTTGTTGATGAGATGGAAGACCAATAAATGGCTTAAATACTTTTCAGAGACAAGGATATTGAACAAGAAATATTTTTTCTGTCCTTTTTCTTAATTCCAATTAAGAGAAAACGCATGTTTGACAATAAAGTCAGAAAACTTAAATGTTTTTCTGTTAATTTCCAAGTGCCATAACTTGTTGATGAGAATGTTTATGTCACTATTGTTATACTGACATAAACAGGGTTATATCTAGTTGACCTTTTCCTTTGAGCTCTAGTCGATCTCCCGCTCCAACCTCAAACATGAATTGACCTTTCCTTTCAGGTGTTACTAGACGCTCTTAGCATTCTTATTTTAAAGTATTCTTGGTCTATGTTGACTGTGCATGTAATATTTAAGTAAGCTTTGTTCTTGGTCTGTGATGACTGTGAATGTAATATTTAAGTGGGTGCTGATTAAATTACCTTAACACTTCTAAAATGCATGAGTTCTTTCCTCCATATTTTACATTTTGTCCCTCCCGCTTTAAATTTATCTTTCTAATTCAATTGAAAACTTCTTCACATAAAAATTACGCCAAGATAGTATCAAATCAAAAAGAAAAAAAAAATACAGATGGATGGATTGAAAAAAAAAAAAGAGTAATTGTTTCCTTTCTTTTTGTGCATTTCCCACTTCTTCGTTCTTTTTCTTTCTATTTCCTTTCTTAATTTTTATTTTTTTTTAAACACTTGCTTGATTTAGAATTTATTTTTATATAATTGTTTCAATTTAATTTTATAAGAAATTATCATAATCTTAAATAAATATCTCGATATTTAGTTTGTGCTTGATTAATTTACAAAAGTTTCTAATTTTTTTGTTATTATATAATTAAGTAAAAAATAATTAAAATAATAAAGTTCTTTAATCTTAGTGGAATTCATCAACTCAATTGAAAAAATAAAATAAAAAATTTTTTCTTTAAAAAACTTAACAGATTTGATATATTAATCCTTGAAGTCTGAGTCAATCCAATATATAACCATCTTAATATTAAAATATAAAAGATTTCAAAATTAACCATTAATTAAATCAAAAATTTATAACAATAATAATTTCATATGGTGTAAACATTTTCTTTACATTTAATTTTTTTTTTTTAAATTTAAGCTGCCCTTTCTAAATTATCATGTTTTTTTTTTCTTATTATAATTGAGATTTTATATAAAAGCTTAGTCCGAAAAAGGCTGGGCTAACTAAACTATATAAAGAAAAGAAGAAAGAAAGAAAAGAAATCTCTGTACAGGATTGAAAACTAAAAAATATGACTGTTTGTCTGTTATATGATATCTTGTATATATATAAAAAATTATTGTTCGTAGAACATAACTGTGGATTTTTAACCTAACTCTTTTAATTTTTATATGGTGTAATTGGAATTTTCCTGGCATCCTTTATATAGGTGGTAGTCAACTTATTGACCGTAGACCATCCAGTCGATAAAGTTAGGCGATGAGTTTTCTAGGTAGGAATAAGCTATTTCTACCAACAAGTGTGGAACAGCAGTTGACAAGTCAAAGGACCTTGCTGTTTCATCAATCATCAGGGAAACTTCGCCATAAAATGATTCCCATTTGGAGCTGCCTTGGAAGACTGGATTCCCATCGTCTCCAACCTTTGCAATGGAGTTTCTGACTCTATTTGAAACATTTGATGAGCAAAGAATCTCTTATGAAGCATTTAAAACTACAAGCTTTCCATCTTAAGATATCGTCACCGCACTGAAGAATCTATGATTGGGTTGTTTACGTGGGGAACCGATTTTTTGGTTTCATTGAGAAACATTATTGTCACGACTCAATTTTCAAATCCATGATCGGTACATAGGCTAAGTTCGCTTTTAAAGTTTTATACATATACGAACCCAAAACTTACATACAAGCTCATCCTTTAAATAACCCAATCAGAATTAAATACAGTAGTATCAACAAAACTAACTTCATAATATAATTTAATTGTCTTAATACAAGAGTTAATATAATTTTTATAGTTGTGGAAGCATTAACTAAGACATCAGAGAATAATACAAATTTCACCAAAAGAGCAGGTCCTGAAGGTCCAATAAAATTACCCGCTAAAAGCTATAAGCCTAAAAAGATAAATAATGAGAGGTTGGGTTCAACAACTCAGTGAATAAATAACGTTCAATACACACACACATGAGATAATATAACTATGAGAAATATATAACAAGTACGATTTAGGTTCTTATAGGAAGGTTTTTCAAATAGACCATAACAAGAAAATCATATGGTAAAACTTGTCTAAATAAAAATGCAATGAGCATGAGGTTTCGTACTGTGGAATGATCAGTATATACAAGTTGGTGGCTCCCCGACCAGCTAGGGTTCAGATACGATATGCACAAAGACTAACACTACCCCTATTAGTATGGGTATTCTAACTGACATACCATAGGTTCATAATCATAATCAAACAGACATATTCATATCTCAAGGCTCAACTCATGACATAAATCAAATGAGGAGCTATTAATTTAGAAGTCAATTTAAAATACATACTGGTTCATATCAAGAATTCAGAATCAACAATTGATTATGTTGTATCATAACAAAGATAATAATCAACACACACACACACACACATATATATAGTAACAAATCAAATATTTATTATATTTCTCGTGCATATGAAAATTATCCACTAACTTGACTCGAAAGCAAATAGAACTCAAAAGCAAATACTAAAGGAAATCCTACTAATGTCCACCGGTAGAATATCAAGATTATCTGAATACAAAGGAGACATATTTAAGAATGACTTAAAAGAACATATAAACCTATTTAATACACATATCTAAGGGTATAATCCATAACTCTATATGTTTTTAGACTAAACTAGTTATTTTTCTAAATACTCAAAATTAAACGGTTTTCCTAAAATTTAATCCATAATAAAAAAAAATGGTAATAATTCACTAAAATAACCTCAATATTCATCAAATCAATACGCATAAGCTACTATTACAGCTAGAGACCAATTTGGAATTTATCATATTTTTTAAGGTCAAATTGTAACTTTGTCAAATTGGAGGACCAAACTAAAAAATATCATAAATTCATGACTATAGTGGAATTATGTCCATAATTCATCATCATTTCTTTCCAGAATCTCTAATTATGCTTCAGGGACCATTCTAGAATTTTTTTCAAAGTTTTAAGGTCAAATTGTAATTTTTTTCAAATGGGAGGACCAAATTGAAAGTATTAAAAATTCATAACTATACTGGAATTCTGTCCATAATTCATCTTTTATTCTGTCCAGAATCTCGGAATATGCTCCAGGGACCAATCTAGAATTTTTCTAAAGTTTGGGGACTAAATTGTAATTTTCACAAATTAAGGGACCAAACCAAAAATTTTGTCCTACTGTTCTTTCGATATTTCTAACTTAAAATTCACCATTTACATAAATCATAACTCAAAATCATCTTTACCTACAATATTTTATAATTAACTAAATAATCCATTATCTATAACAATCAACACATAACATTGAAATTAATTCATCAATCAAACCCAAAACACAATCTTCAAAACCCTAGCATTCAACAAAACATAAATCTAAAGGTAAAAGAACACACATTTATACATTTATAAACCTAAATCTTACATTTAAACTTGTTTTCTCCAAATCTCTTCTTTTTCCCTTATTTTTCTCTCTTTTCTATTCTTCTTCTTCTTCCCTTCTCTCTCATGGTTTGCTCTCAAGAACACAGTTTTTTTCTTTTATTTTTTTTTCTTTTTATTTATAGTTATCAACTATTGTTCAATTACCACAATACCCCACATTTAATTATACTTACTTCAAGCCTCCAAGGGGGCTTGGTTGCGTTTCCTTCTAATATATTTTCAAAACATCACAATTATTGTACCATATTCCAACATAGCGATTTTGTTAAATTAATAGAGCTGAAAATCCCATTTTAAAGATAACGCTTGTGGAGACAATTTCAAGATCTATGATGGGTTGAGATTAGGGGTGAGCAAAAAAACTGAAAAAATATAAACCGAGAAAACCGAACAGGTAAAAAAACTGATTAAATTGATTAAAATATTTAGAAAAATATCTGGTTCAGTTCGGTTTCTAGTTTTGGTGTGCCTAAACCGATCTGTAAACCCCAAGAAAAAAAAAATAAAAGTGAAGAAATTCATGCATATGATTAAATAAAAAAAAATAGAAATTCAAAAATAATGAACCCGGTACTATTGAGGGTTGGATTTAATTGAAGAAAAAAAATAATACACTTTAATTGAAGAAATATAATAATAATAATACACTTAAGGGAAAAAGAGGGCCTAAATGCAAATAAGGAAAAACATAGAGTATAAAAACACTCTCTCCTCACCAAAACAAAATTGGTAGGAACCATAAGGAGAGAGAATATGGAGTTTTATACCCATTCTTGAGAAATTAAGAGAGAAACACTAGCATTTCGAGAACCCATCCAAGATTTAGAGCTTATAGATAGGATAAACACTTGAGAGCAAAGGATTACCAAGAAATTGAACAAGAAGAAAAGAAAGGAGGGAGATGAAAATCTTCAACTGGTTGAAGATCAAGATCTTAATTTGTATCGGGTAAGGTATTCTAAACATGATTTAAGAAAAATATATATATATATATATATATATATATCATTTTTTTTTAATTTGATAAAGAATTGATACTTTGATATTGAATCATAAGTTAGGGTTCTTAGACATAAATTGGGGAAAAAGTATTTATTGTTGAGATTAAGTTAATTTATGTGTGTGGTATATAGTTTATAAAAGTATTATGTGAAGGGAGGGGGAGACAACTCTGGACAGACTTGTCTCTTGACTTTCGGTGAGATTTTGAATAGAGGGATAAGGGAATTATGATTGGATTCCTCATAAAAAATTGTAGATTTGAATGTTAGCTAACCAAGGAAACTGGTCTTGCTCAATTTGGAGATGTAGAACTCCAGTTATGGGTTACCAACATAAACTGAGTCGTGACTGATTATGTAGGGTAGCAGGACTGATTTGTTGATGAGTGATTTTGACCATCTTAGAGGCAAAATTGGGTTCTCCTTCCTCAGAGAACTGGTAGCCTCGTGTCTTAGCTTTCTAACGAGATAAATCTCACTTAAAATGGAGTTTTAGAACCTTAGATATAGTTTAAAAACCTGATGAGTGTTCGGACAATGACAGTCAGAAATTAGACAGTGATAGTTCAAAGTCAGACAATGACAGTTAGAAAATTGGACAGTGACAGTTCAAAGTGAGACAGTGACAGTTGGAAATTGGACAGTGATAGTTGGAAATTGGACAGTGACAGTTCAAAGTCAGACAATGACAGTTGGAAATTGGACAGTAACAGTTCAAAACTAGACAGTGACAGTTGGAAATTGGACAGTAACAATAGACTTTCATGTGAATACTATAAATAAAAATATAAAAGAATTGAGTCATATAAACGCTTACACATTGAGATATTAACTCTAAAAATATATATGAGATATGTACGTATGTTATTATGAGGAAATGAACATACATAGAAAGTAACATATGAGTAATTGATGAATATGAATTGTCTATAATATCGGCTTGAAGGAATCATAACAAAAAAAAAACTTCCTTGTGATTCAGGAGGAGCAACCAGGATTGGATCTTCTGTTAGGGGAGGTCACGAGACAGGCGAAGCAGGTGCGTGATTTTTTTTTCCTATTTGCACTTATATAATTTAAAATTTGTCTGGTGTATGCAATTACAGTAAATGTCTTGTTCAATATAAATAAAATCTAGCGTAAATACAAGATTAGCTTCGGCTAATGGCATCCATGATAGGATTGCCGGGATGTGAATTACAAATTAGCTTCGGCTAATGGCATCCGTGCTAGGATTGCCGGGATGTGAATTACAAGATTAGACTTTACAAGGTCACCCAGTGTATGCAAGTAAATAAGATTATTCATCTAAGAATATACAAATGAGTGTTTAATTAGGTTTAAAAGATTTACAAGCAAAATATAAGTTCCTTGTTAGAATTCTCATGGATTCGATAAAAAGTTAATACTTCATTTGTATTCATTACATGAGCATACATATATTCTTTATCAATACAATGGTATGTTTATTTATGTACTTATATAATTTAGGACTCTACTTATGATGCTTATGTAAATATTTAACTTAAGCAAAAGGGAATTAGCGTGATATGTAGTATACTTTTGTGTAAATCTTGATGTAATTATAAAAGTTCAGCTTAGCATTTAGTATTTTAGTTATCTTGTAATTAATCCTTTTGAAACATTTAGAGACACTTATTATGTTATAAATATTTTCTTTGCATGTTTGTATTCCTTTTCTTTTAAATTTTATGATATGATGTTTGAATTATGTTCATATTTATCTTACTCGTATAATATATATATTGTTTGGAATTATGAGGTTTGATATAAGGTTCGGAATTATGGGACCTTATGATGGTGGGTTGATTAAGTAAACTAATAGTAGTCGATAATTTGGGATGTTCTAAATGCAAACGAAATTCTGCCGAATTTTTGAAAAAAAAAAATTTACCCTTAACAAAAAAAGATATGTTAGAATTTTTTTTACATTGATCGAGTCGTACAATCAGACTGATACATGAACAACTTGAACCAGTTCAGTTTAGAAATGAAAAAAAATTAAACCAAGCCGCGTGCAGCCTCCTCCCTGCCATTAGCCATTAGGCATTAACAATTAACCCTAGCAGATCATTTTTCATTTCTTTCACTTTCACACAGCTGCTCCCTCCCCTCCCGTTAACCCTTTCATTAACAGTGACACAATAGCTGCCCTCGTCCTCTCCCATTAACAATTGCCCCTCCCTCTAAAAGTTTAGACACAAACAATGTCTAAAAATAAACTAAGCCATTTCCTCTCTTTCCCCCAAAACTCCAACTTGAAACTTAAAACCTCACTAAGATTAAAACTTTCGGTTCAATTCGAAAGATTAATTTGTTATGGGTTAAGGATTCTGATGAAGAGACTAAAGCAGTGGTGGATTCTGGTGGTGATGGTGGGGAGGTGGAGGTGGAGGTAGGGATGATGGTGATAGTGATGAGGAGATGGAGAAAAAAAGATAGGGTTTTTGCTAGAGTGGTTAAATTTCACTAGTGATTATGCAAAGACTCTGTTTGCTACTGTTGTTTCCGTTGCATTTCATTCTTTTGTAGCATAGCCAAGATTCATTCCTTCTCTGTCCATGTATCCAACATTTGATGTTGGCCAACACTATTTTTTCAGAGAAGATAACAATTAACATGACTTCCTTTTCTTTCTTTCCTTTTATGATTTTTAATGAGGTTTTGTGGGAGTAAATTTAATGCTAAACTGAGGCATATCTCAGTCACAGAGAAAAAACCAATAGGTTTTTTGTTGGTTTTGCATATCAAAAACCGAACCTAAACCAGTTGATTTGGACTGATTCCAGTTCGGTTTGGTTTGGTTTGGGTTTTTCTTTTTTTTTATTTGATTGTTTTTTAAAGGTAAAAATTAAACCAAACAAAAAATGATCTCTCTTCGTTGAGATGATATTATATCAGGTGCAGCATCATAACCTGAACAAAAGAAGGATTGAATGAGAATTAGGGCTGCTATAATTCTGCAGTTGCCAATCCCCATAACTTTTATCTCCATGTTCTTGATGTGAATCAAACTATATTTTATGGATGCTGTTCTTACTGGTCAAGAAAGTAACAGTTGTTCTTTTTCTATCCTCTTGACATATTTCAACCAAGAGCTTATTACTTTTATTAGAAAGGCATATCCAGTTTTCCACAGTCAAGAATTTTAATGTTTTCATTGTATATAAAAAAGGGTTTGTGCATTAATGGCCAATAGCATGTTGAATCCATACAATTCACTGTTTATATTAGGCATTTTCTATGATATTTTAGATTTGATTTTTGAAATAAGCAAATTGACTTATCTACATATTTGTTTTTTTAACTAACCGTGATGATATTTTTTAGGATTACTATTCTTGAATTAAGTTTGAAAAGTACAGATGCTCTAACAAAGAAATCTAGATTTTTCTTAAAAAAAAATCAGATGTCAAGAAATTCTTGGACAACAATGCATTTGTTGCAGTAACTCCTTTAAACACGACTATTCTTTTTGACTTGTGTAAGAAATGACAGCTTCTAGAATATCAAAAGTCTATTATTCAATTGATAGTCTTAATTCTTTTTGTATTTACGATAACTAAGTTTTCTCTACAATAAAATTAGTGAAAACAAGGCTAAAATGGATGATGATTTTTGTATTTTCTTTATATATATATATATATATATTATATATATTGAATATCTTTATCTTTTAGATGTATTAGAATATGCAACATATAAAAAAATAAGACTTTTATTTTGATATAATTATTGAACCTATTAAAATAAAACTTGATTTGGTTTTTACCCGTATCAATACATTTGCAACCCGCCCCAGCGCTCCCCCCCCCCCCCTTTAAGTAAGCTATATTCTTGGTCTTTGTTGACTTTGCATGTAAAATGCCATAAATTTTCTCTATATTTTACATTTTGGCCCTTCCATTTTAAATTTTATCTTTCTAATTCAATTGAAAACTTCTTCATGTGAAATTAGGCCAAAATAAAATATAATCAAAAAAGAAAAAAAGATATATGGGATGAAATTGAAAAAATGAGAGAAACAAAGGTGATTGTTCCTTTTTTTTCTTCTTTTTGCATTTCCCTCTTCTTCTTCTTTTTCTTTCATTTCCTTTCTTAATTTCATTCTTTTAATAATTGCTTGATTTACAATTTGTTTTCATAAATTATTTTCATGAATTGATAACTCCTCATTTGATTGATAACATGAGTTAAACCTTGAGATATAAATGTCTATTTCATTATGATTATGAACCTATGGTTTGCCAGCTAGAATACTCATGCTAACAGGGTAGTATTAGTCTTTATGCACATTGTTTTTGAATCATGGTTGGTCGAAGGAGTCATCAACTTGTGTGGACTAATCATCCCACAGTACGGAGCCTCATGTTCATTGTATTTTGATTTTATGACGAGCTTTACCTTGTGATGTTCTTGTTATGACCTATTTGAGAAACTACATATAAGAATCTAGAGCCATAATTGTGTGTGTGTGTATCATTGTTGTATTACCTCGTATATGTATATTAAACGTTATCTACTTTCTGAGTTATTGAACTCATCTTCTCATTTGTTAGCAAGTTATTTTTGTTGGACTTTCAGAACCTGATTTTTTTTGTTGTAATTATTACTTTTTTTATGTTTAGTTAGTGCTCCATAATTATAAAAGTGTATTAACTCTTGTATTAAACTAATTAAATTATATCATGAAGTTAGTTTTATTGTTATTGTTGTGTTAACTTTAATTGAGTTATCCTTTGGTTTGCTAGAGATTATGGCTGGTATGGAAAGGAGGTTGAAGATGGTGATTTACGGTCATGGGTTTGGTTTAGAGAAGAAGATGAAGGCTGGAATGGGTGGACTTTGATGGGTTTTCCTTGGGCCTCTTACAGGTTATGTGGAAAAGGACCTGTGTAAAGTGACGTAGGCTGTTGTGGTGGTTGATTTGTGAGGGGAGGAGGATGAGGGTTTTATGAGGGGAAGGTCGTTGAAGACGAGGGGTAAGGTTGCCTCATGAATTAATTAGAGACTACATCGAATTAATTTGATAAAATTATTGGACTAAATTAGACTGGATTGAAATAGATAGAAATAAAATAACTGAAACAAAGTTTATTTGAATAGTCAATCGGTCTTTCAAATATTTTCTCCTTTTCATTATAGTTATTGACTTTTAAATTTCATTAACTTCGGTTCAGTGAGGGATTTAAATATTGGATGTCTTCAAATTATTCCTTAAATTGATCTTTTCCAATTTAGTCCTTTTTTTTAATTTAGTCTTTATTTGTTTTTAAATTTCAGTAATTAAAAAAAATTCCCCTTTTCTTTTCAATTGTGTCCCTAATCGAATCAATTTGGACCTTCAAATTTTAGCTTCTTGTTGCAAATTCATCATTCATTCCTAAAATTATGCAATTTTAAACTAATTTAACTTCTAATTTTGATTTTATTCTTCAATTAAACCTCATTTATTCCTAACTTTGGCTATTTATTTTAAACTCATCATTGCACTTTTAATTTCTATCAATCTTATCTAAATTAAATCAAATTAAGTTATTTTCTCAATTTCATCTTAAATTTAAACCCTGATTATATTTTCAATCCCCAACAATATTTTTTATTTTTGAATTTTTCTTATATAACAAACAAAAGTAGATAGTTAACTAATCACATTTCATTCAAATATAATATCATTCACCTTGCACAATGATGTCTTTCAAACCACAAAAGTAGATAGTTAACTAATCACATTTCATTCAAATATAATATCATTCACCTTGCACAATGATGTCTTTCAAACCACAAAAGTCAGACGTTCATCATCATACTTTTACAAATCTTCCTTATTATTTTTATGAGGTTCACTTAGCTTGCATTGGTCTTTGGAATGCTTATGCTCGTATTGCGCCCCAATCACATAGATAAATATTTGTCGATGATATTATTTGGCCTACTCATTCCATCTTGTCTCCTCGAGACCATATCAACTTTGGCAACATATTATTTGGCAAGAGACTATGATGTTTCTCCTATATTAATAACATTGAATCTACTTGCCTCATTGTGTAACCTCTCAGAGGAATAAAATATTTTGCTACTACTAGCCCTCTCTTAATTTCAGCACCATTTGTGTCATCAACGCCATTGTTTTCCAATCTTGTCTTAGATTGATTTCGCTAGACCAAGGTGCTGCCAAGATGATCACACTGTCTTTTGACATTACTGCTTTAAGCTAAGCATGATTCAGGATTTTTTTTTGCTAAATGAAAACAAATCATTTCTTAAAGGAGGAGGTACAGAAGCCATCATTTCGAATTTTTTTTTTTTGAAGAAACAACATTAAGATGGAGAGGACAGCCAGTCTGAGTTTTCCTCTCAGTAGTACATATTTTCTTAAGTCATACCCAGCAATGTAATGTTCTATAAAATTTTACAATAAATATATTAATATCTTATAGAAAAGTAAACATGTTCTGAACTCTATCGGCCGTTAAGATCAGAAATCGTCACATTGTTAATGGAATTTATCTTTTGGTTCTGTGTAATGGACTCTGTATCCACGGAACTATGCCTTTCAACAAATGCTGGTTTCTTTGGAGGAGGAAGATCCACAATTTCACTATTTAGCATGGAACTGATGGTAGACACTGCCGGTCTGTCTTTCGCCACTTCTTGCACACACAACAGACCAATCTGTATGCATCGAAATATCTCCACCTGAAAACATGGATCTGATATTGCAGGATCGACCAGAGCTGTAATGTCACCTTCATTCCACAGTTTCCAAGCCTGAAAATATAAAAATCCATCCAAGTAAGAGTTTGCAAGTTTAATAGTATCAGAAATTGAAAGGAGCTTTGCAGATATATCTCAGGCAGGGAGGCGGACAGACATACAATCCTATAAGACTCAAAGAATGCTCATTGTCATAAAAACTAGAGTTCTTTCTTCCGCTTACGATCTCCAGCAACAACACTCCAAAGCTAAATACATCTGATTTCTCTGAAAATCTTCCTTTCATTAAATATTCAGGGGACATATAGCCACTGCATGAGGATCACAGATTTCTGAGCTCAAAGTTGCAAAACGGTAATAGGAGTTAAAATGAAAATAAATAAATATATACTTACTAGGTTCCAACGACCCTGGTAGTATTCACTTGATCTTCATTGCCACAAAAAATCCTGGCCATTCCAAAGTCTGAAATTTTGGGATTCAGCTCACGGTCCAATAAGATGTTACTTGGCTTCAGATCTCTATGAATAATTCTTAGTCTAAGAATCTCTGTGAAGGTAAAGAAGACCTCGACAAATCCCGTTAATAATGTCGAAGCGTCTTTCCCAATGTAGTTGTCCTTTCCTGAGTGAATCTAAGCATATTGTATCCAGAAAAAAATCATCAGAAAACAAGGGCAAAGGAAAATGAGTCAAGAAAAGTAGTAGCTAAACAAAAGAGGGCAGTTGCTCTAACCAAAGAGAAATGCATCCAAGCTTTTATTCGGCAGGTACTCGTAAACCAACATCATCTCTTCTCCTTCAACACAGCAACCAAGAAGCCTCACAAGATTCCTGTGTTGGAGTTTAGAAATCACCACGACTTCATTCATAAACTCTTCGAGCCCTTGACCAGATGTTTTAGAAAGTCTTTTCACAGCTATTTCCTGCCCATCTGGCAATTTTCCCTACAATGTCACATCAAACCAATAAATACCTATTTGCTCTAAATAACTATAGAGCAGCTTTAGTTCCAGAAGAATTACCCTGTATACTGCACCAAAGCCGCCCTGCCCAAGCTTCTTGGATATATCGAAGTTGTTTGTAGCAGTTTCAAGAATTTGTAATTTGAAGAGTGGTTCAAGTTTAACTTCCCTGACGTTTTCGGGCGAGTTTCCATCAAAAACTGTTCCTTGTGCTTCTCTCGTTTTGAACGATAAGGTCTCCTCACTTATCAACTTCCTTTCTGGATTCAAGTGGAAGTATCGTTATTATTTGTGAATGGTGTTTTTCTTTACTTGTTAAAATTGTAAAGTTTAGAAGTCCAGTAAGCTAATAAGACGTAGCATATTACCTCTATGTGTAGCCATCCACTTCCAAGAAAGAAACACACAGATGCAGATAGCTATGGCTCCTACAATCACCGACATACTGATGATTACTTTCATGTTTCTCTTGTTATCTGCAACTAAAAAATTGTACTGATGGTTATTTGGCAAAAATGTAAAGGAAATATGAAAAAACTTATCAATGTTTCCTCATACAGATACAGAACGTTTTGTATGCACACTAGTTTTGCACACCTGAAAAACGAAACACTAGTGAACGAAAATTAAAAAATATTATAACAATTACCAAGTTCTGTTACTTCTGTATACGCCAGGCGAATGTTGAGACCTGTCCCTCCTTCAGAGAACTTTTGTATATCAATCAAGTTTCCTGTCCATGCCATACAGCCAAAACCGTTATAATATGAATAAGCGACACAGGAACAATTCCTCAAGCACTCATCTTTGCATTCTTGTTCGGAGGACGGATATGACCAGTACTCGGCAAAGGTTGGCACCTTCATCATCTCTAGCTTCATAAATCCATCTTCTTTTCCCACTTCACTACCATTCTGTATTCTATCACACTGCAACGATGTCCTCCTAACACAACCGCTAGTCCAAATTCCTTTGTTCCATTCATCTTGATTTTTTGCAACAAACCCTTTTAAACATGTGCAGACAGGTGAATTCTGTGTATCGCAGCTTCCAAATGACCCGCACTTGCCATAAATATCACAGTCAGTTGATGGAGCTTCCCAGGTATACTCCCAACCTTGCTTCCCATAATCCCAGGATTGTTCTGTAAGTCTTCCATGAGAAGTCAAAACATATGTTAAACGGTTAGCTGGGTCTACAATTAAACTCATAGTGAAAGTGCCATCTCCTTCATCTTGTAGAGTAAATCCACTTAGATACACAGAAATAGACATATCTGGTATTCCAATAAAGTTATGGCCAACCCATGGACCACTACGCCAAAATGGATGATCATTGTACCACATGAAGAACTCAGGAACTCCTAATGGATTGATACCAGCAGAGAAGTTTCCAACAGAAGGATCAGATGAGCTTCTCCATGACATTAGCAGTGTCTTGTTCCTTGTTCTTGCGTTAGCACTAAGTCTCATCTTTGGTAAGTAAGTATCCGTAGGCTGCTGGAAACTTTGCCATACAAGGTTTCCATTCGGTCCAGCTTTCATGACAAGGTTTCCATCATCAGTAAGCTGTGCAGTTGATTGATTGAACCCAATTGAAACATGTGATGACCACAGAACGTCTCCCTGACCATTCAAAACCACAAGATTTCCATCTTCAGATATTTTCATCATCCCAGAAGAATCGTTGATTGGCTTGTTTCTGTTAGCCACCCATAGTACTTGAGTTTCTGCTGACATATTACTGTACCATATTCCGACATATCGATATGTTGAATTAACTGGACTGAAAAATCCCAGTTCGAACCTATTGCCGGCAGAGACTATAGCTTCTGGATCTTTGATGGGTTGAGAAGGAGTAATGGTATCTCCTGCATCACCATAAAAGGAACTGGAACATGATAGAAACAGAAGAAGAGCGACTGCAGCTTTGCAGTTTCCAAGTGCCATAACTTGTTGATGAGAATGGAAGACCAATAAATGGCTAAATGACTTTTCAGAGAAAGGATGTGAACAAGAATATTTCTCTTCCTGTCCTTTTCCTTAATTCCAATCAAGAGAAACCATGTTTGACAATTCCAATCAACAAGTGCCATAACTTGTTGATGAGAATTATTGAGAACGTTTATGTCATACTGTTATATGACATAAACAGGGTTATATCTAGATTGACCTTATCCCCCGCTCCAACCTCAACATGATTGACCTTGTACTTTCAGGTGTTTCCTAGACGCGCTTAACATTATTATTTTAAAGTAAGCTGTATTCTTGGTCTCTGTTTACTGTGCATGTAATATTTAAGTAAGCTATGTTCTTGGTCTGTGTTGACTGTGCATGTAATATTTAAGTGGTGCTGATTAAATTACCTTACTACTCTTAAATGCCTTGAATTTTCTCCATCGTTTACATTTTGGCCCTCCCACTTTAAATTTTATCTTTCTAATTCAATTGAAAACTTCTTCACATAAAATTACGCCAAGATAGTATCAAATCAAAAAAAGGAAAAAAAGATATAGGGATGAAATTGAAAAAAAATAAGAAAAAAGAGGTGATTCTTCCTCTCCTTTTTTTTTTTTTGCATTTCCCTCTTCTTCTTCTTTTTCTTTCATTTCCTTTCTTGATTTCATTCTTTTAACACTTGCTTGATTTAGAATTTATTTTTATAAATTGTTTCGATTTATTTTTTATAAGGTTATCATAATCTCAAATAAATATCTCGATATTTGATTTGTGCTTGATTTTACAAAACTCTATTTTTGTTGTTGTATAATTAATTAAAAAATAAAGTTTTTAATCTTAGTGGAGTCATTAACTTGATTGTGAATTTGACATGTTAAACCTTAAAGTCTAGGTCAATCCAATATATAACCGTCTCAGTATTAAAAAATAAAAGATTTTAAAATTAACCCATTAATTGGATCAAATTTAATAATAATGTCAAATAATTTCATATTATAGTGTAAATATTTTCTTTAGATTCAATTTTTTTTAATTTAGGTTGTCCTTTCTAAATTATCGATGTTTTTTTTAATTATAATTGAGATTTTATATAAAAGCTAGTCCCAAAAAGACTTTGCTAACTAAAAAAAATATTTGCGTCAATATATAAAGAAAAGAAGGAAAGAAAGAAAAGAAATATCTGTACAAGACTGAAAACTAAAAAATATGACTGTTTGTTTGTTATAAGATATCTTCGGACCCTGGATCTCTTGTATTAAAAAAAATTATTGTTTGTAGAACTTAACTGTGGATTTTTAATCTACTCTTTAACTATTAGGTGATTCTTCCTCTCCTTTTTTTTTTGTTTGCATTTCCCTCTTCTTCTTCTTTTTCTTTCATTTCCTTTTTTGATTTCATTCTTTTAACACTTGCTTAATTTAGAATTTATTTTTATAAATTGTTTTGATTTACTTTTTTATGATGTTATCATAATCTCAAATAAATATCTCGATATTTGATTTGTGCTTGATTTTACAAAACTTTATTTTTGTTGTTGTATAATTAATTAAAAAATAATTAAAAAATAAAGTTCTTAATCTTAATAGAGGTCATTAACTTGATTGTGAATTTAACATGTTAAACCTTGAAGTCCAGGTCAATCCAATATATAGTCATCTCAGTATTAAAAATAAAAAATTTCAAAATTAACCTATTAATTAGATTAAATTTAATAATAATGTCAAATAATATCATATAGTGTAAATATTTTCTTTACATTTAATTTTTTTTTAATTTAGGTTGTCTTTTCTAAATTATCGATGTTTTTTTTTTATTATTATAATTGAGATTTTTTATAAAAGCTAGTCCCAGAAAGAATAAAAAAAAAAAAATTGCGTCAATATATAAAGAAAAGAAGGGTACAAAGAAAATAAATCTCTGTCCAAGACTGAAAACTAAAAAATATGACTGTTTGTCTGTTATAAGATGTCTTCGGACCCTGGATCTCTTGTATAAAAAAAATTATTGTTTGTAGAACTTAACTGTGGATTTTTAACTTTTATATGGTCTAATTGGAATTTTCCTGGAATCCTTTATCGACCGTAGACCATCCAGTTGATAAAGAGTTAGGCAATTTCTAGGAAATAAGCTATTTCTACAACTCAAGTGTGGAACAGCAGTTGACAAGTCAAAAGACCTCGCTGTTTCATCATCATCAGGGAAACTTCGCCATAAAATGATTCCCTTGGAGCTGCCTTGCAAGACTGGATTCCCATCGTCTGAAACCTGTGCAATGGAGTTTCTGACTCTATTTGAAACATTTGATGAGCAAAGAATCTCTTTATGAGCATTCAAAGCTACAAGATTTACATCTTCAGATATCGTCACCGCACCTGAAGAATCAGCGATTGGGTTGTTTCTGTTGGGAACCCATTCTGGTTTCGTTGCAGAAACATTATTGTACCGTATTCCATCATAGCTATTTGTCAAATTAAAAGGGCTGAAAATCCCATTTCGAAGATATTGCCTGCGGAGACAGTTTCAGGATCTTTGATGGGTTGAGATGATGTTATCGTCTCTGTTGCAGCATCATAACCTGAACACAAGCAGGACGGAATGAGAATTAGGGCTCCTACAATTCTGCAGTTGCCAATCCCCATAACTTTTATCTGCATCTGCTGAGCTTCCATCTTGGTTACAGGACATTACCGTTGCAGATTGCATGGCAGTAACTTCTTCTTCTGTTGAGAAAGATTAACGTTGTTATTCTTAAAATCCAGTTGTGTGATGACAGCAGCATGGCTGCTGTTCTTCACGTGTGGATGACTGTTATTAGAAAGCTTACCAAATTACCTGGATTTTGCTCATTCGGGTTGCTGGATGTTCACATTCTCATGCTGGACAAATGATATTACATCAGGAGGGTATGAATAAACTAATATTTCAAGCATTATGATTTACAATGAAAAAAGAAATTCCTAAATCTTGTCATGTTCTTCAGGTAGACAGAAAACTTTCCAGTTTCTGGAGTCACTAGCAACCTTACGTCCTGCACTCCACTCTATCAGTATACAAAAACTTTCATAGGCCTAAAGAATTCAACTACTGACACCATATACAAAATAAAGAACTTTGATTTTGGGTGATTGTCTTGATTCTCTTACACTACACACCTAACTGAAAAATAAATGTTCGAGGAATAGTTATCGGCCAGTGAAAAGTGTTAATTATTGGAGACAAACAAGCCCCACCATGTGCAAGTGGGAATCCTAATCCCCCACTTTGCACATGGTGGAGGACACAAAGTGGAGGCAACGGTGGGCATAAATGATGATGTCCTTCCCTCATCCTTGTATATTTATGTGCTCTGTGTAGAGCTGTGTGTGGTGTGTGAGTATTGTGAGAATACTGAGAAGAAGAACAGACGAGTTGCAGTGTGAAACACAGAGAGAAGAAGAGAGAGCTTGAGTGTAGAGTTGAGTTGAGAAGATTCTCCTCCTCTTGTTGTTGTATTATTTCTTTGTAAGCTTGATTAATACAACCAGTAGCTCCGTGGAGTAGGCAAGTTGCCGAACCACGTAAATTGTGTGTGTTTGAGTTCTGGAAATTTCCCATCAACTGGTATCAGAGCATGTTCTTGACAAAGAGGGTGTTTGATCCAAACTCAAAAATCAAAGTTCTCAAAACGTGTTTTTGAACATACCATCGTGTAGAGGACAACCGGACGAATCCACTGTTGAATCCCCGGCGAAGAACCGACGTCCTGCATGCCCGAACGCTCCCACACGCGCCGACGCTAGCACTGCCCACGCGCACCAACGCGCCGTACGCGCGCCACGCTCCTTCTTCGCCCGGTTTCTGCAAAACAGGTCGGGTCTGACCCGCCACGTCATCAAGTCGCACGGTCAACTTCCACGTCACCTGACACGTTACCTGACACGTCATCAATCTGGGTTTTGATCCAGTGCACCGCAGATGGTAATCGTCTGACACGTGTCTATATCATCACCGTTGTAAGTTTTTAATCTGGTGCGACTCAGGCTCTAATCGTGTGACACGTGGCTGAATCTGCACCGTCACTGAGTTATGATCAGGTGTGACGCAGGCTCTAATCTGTGGACACGTGGCTTAATCTGCACCGTTACTGAGTTTTGCTCCGGTGCGACGCAGGCTGTAATCTGCTGACACGTGGCTTCATCAAAACCGCTTCTGAGTTGTTATCCGGTGTGACGCAGGCGGTACTCTGTCTGACACGCGGCTACATCTGAACCGTCCGTTAATCCAAAACTTTAATTGCTAAAATCTGAGCCATCCGAAGTCCGATTGGGGTGATCTCAGTGTCATTTCCAAGGTTTGTTGCCGTTCCGGACACATCTGTAAGGTCAGATTTGGCAAATTCAAATCGGAGAAATATTAAAAATGGCAGATGAAATAAAGGCTGCAGGAATTGAAAAATTTGACGGAACAGATTTTGGATACTGGAAAATGAAGATTGAGGATTATTTATATGGGAAGAAACTTCATCTTCCCTTATTGGGAAGCAAACCAGAAAAGATGGAAGCAGAAGAATGGCAACTTCTTGATAGACAAGTTCTGGGCATTATCCGGCTATCGTTATCAAGAAGAGTTGCTCACAATGTTACGAAAGAAAAATCCACTGCAAAATTGATGGAAGCCTTGTCTGGGATGTATGAGAAGCCATCAGCAAATAATAAAGTGCACCTGATGAAAAAGTTGTTCAACTTGAAGATGGTTGAAAACACTTCTGTGACACAACACCTCAACAACTTTAATACCATCACAAATCAATTGTCATCTGTTGAAATTGAGTTTGATGATGAGATTCGTGCACTCATCTTGCTAGCTTCACTTCCAAGCAGTTGGGAAGGCATGAGGACAGCCGTGAGCAATTCAGCTGGAAAATCCAAACTGAAGTATGATGACATTCGAGACTTGATTTTAGCTGAAGAAGTGCGAAGGAAAGACTCGGGTGAAAGTTCAAGCTCAGGATCAGCTCTCAACATCAACACTCGAGGGAGGAGACACGATAGAGGCTCATCCAGAGGCAGATCAAAATCTAGATACAGAAGTAAAAGCAAGTTTGGATCCAGAAAGCAGGTTGAATGTTGGAATTGTGGCAAACCTGGTCATTTCAGTAGGAATTGCACAAAACCGAAGAAACCTGAAGCTGACTCTGCAAACGCTACCACAGATGAGGTGCAAGATGCTTTAATTCTTGCTGTGCAAAGTCAAATTGATGAGTGGATTCTTGATTCTGGTGCTTCATTCCACTGTACGCCACACAATGAAATGCTGCAAAATTATGTTGGAGGAGATCATGGTGTACTCTATCTGGCCGATGGAACACCACTGAATATTGTGGGTATAGGAGATGTGCAAATCAAGACTATGAATGGATCTATATGGACCTTGCAGAACGTAAGGCATGTTCCTGAATTAAAGAAGAAGTTGATCTCTGTCGGACAACTTGACGATAGTGGTTATTCAATACTTTTTGCTGGAGGAATGTGGAAAGTATCAAAGGGAGCAATGGTTTTAGCTCGTGGAAAGAAAACCGGCACCCTGTATATGACCACAAGATTTGCAGACATCATTGCCTCAACTGAAGCAGAAAATCAAACACAGCTATGGCATTGTAGACTTGGCCATATGAGTCAAAAGGGGATGAAGATACTTCAGTCGAAGGGAAAGCTGCCAGAGTTAAAAAATGTCGATCTAGACATTTGTGAAAGCTGTGTTCTTGGAAAACAGAAGAAGGTCAGTTTCTTGAAGGTTGGCAGGACCTTAAGACCAAGAAAGCTAGAACTGGTACACACAGATTTATGGGGACCGTCTCCAGTAGCATCTCTTGGAGGTTCTCGGTATTATGTGACTTTCATTGATGACTTCAGCAGGAAGGTATGGGTCTACTTTCTGAAAAATAAATCTGATGTGTTTGAAACATTCAAGAAATGGAAGGCTATGGTTGAGACTGAATCAGGTCTAAAGTTGAAATGCTTGAGATCTGATAATGGAGGAGAATACATTGATGGAGGTTTCAAGGAGTATTGTGCTGTCAATGGTATCAGAATGGAGAAGACCGTTCCAGGCACACCGCAACAGAATGGCGTTGCTGAACGGATGAACAGGACCATCAATGAACGAGCTAGAAGCATGAGGTTGCATTATGGGTTACCTCAAACATTCTGGGCTGACGCAGTTCATACCGCAGTTTACTTGATCAACCGTGGACCATCAGTTCCTTTGGAATTCAGACTGCCCGAGGAAGTATGGAGAGGAAAAGAGGTACGACTCTCTCATTTGAAGGTCTTTGGGTGTGTTTCCTATGTTCACATAGATTCTGATGCTCGCAACAAGTTAGAAGCCAAATCCAAGAAATGTTTCTTCATTGGCTATGGAGATGAAGAATTTGGATTTCGGTTCTGGGATGATCAGAATAGAAAGATTATCAGAAGCAGGAACGTGATCTTCAATGAGAAAGTTATGTACAAAGACAGATCAAGTGGAGAAACAGAGATGGCTGATTCAGATACAAGTCCACCAAGATCTGAATTCATAAGATTAGAAGGGCTTCCCGATGTTACTAAGCAGAACAACAATCAAGAGTCTTTACAAGAAGAATCAAGCATATCTGTGCCCGCACCCACACAAGAAGATGCAGAGCCAAGTGAACCAGCTGTTCGCAGGTCTTCGAGGATGATAAAGCCCCCGCAACGGTTCACACTTTTATTGAATTATATTTTGCTGACAGATGGTGGTGAACCGTTATCTTATGAAGAATCCTTACAAGATGGAAACTCAAGCAAGTGGGAGTTAGCCATGAAGGATGAGATGAGTTCGTTGCTGAAGAACAAAACTTGGGAGCTAACAACATTACCTGAAGGAAAGAAGGCCTTGCAAAATAAGTGGGTCTACAGAGTGAAGACTGAGCATGACGGAAGTAAACGGTTCAAGGCAAGACTTGTTGTCAAAGGGTTTCAACAAAAGAAAGGCATTGACTACTCTGAGATTTTTTCTCCAGTTGTGAAGCTCACAACAATCAGAGTTGTTCTGGGGATAGTAGCTGCAGAAAATTTACATCTGGAACAGTTAGATGTAAAAACAGCATTCCTTCATGGTGACTTGGAGGAAGACATTTACATGCAACAGCCAGAGGGGTTTGAAATGCAAGGAAAGGAGAATCAAGTCTGCAAGCTACAGAAAAGCCTATACGGTTTGAAGCAAGCTCCAAGACAGTGGTACAAGAAGTTTGACAACTTCATGTGTAGTTCTGGGTATACAAGATGCCAAGCTGATCACTGTTGTTATGTCAAACATTTTGACAACTCCTACATCATTCTACTGTTATATGTGGATGATATGTTGATTGCAGGATCCAGCATTGAGGAGATTGATAAGCTGAAACAGCAGTTGTCAAAACAGTTTGAAATGAAGGATCTGGGAGCTGCTAAACAAATACTCGGCATGAGAATCATCAGAGATAAAGACAAAGGCATACTAAAGCTCTCTCAAACAGAGTATGTCAAGAAGGTTCTCAGCAGGTTTAGTATGGATAATGTTAAACCAGTAAGTACACCACTGGGGAATCATTTCAAGCTCAGCAAAGATCAATCACCAAGAACTGAGCTAGAAAGTGGATACATGGATAAAATTCCATACGCCTCAGCTATCGGCTCTTTGATGTATGCTATGGTCTGTACCAGACCAGACATTGCCCATGCAGTGGGAGTTGTAAGCCGATATATGAGCAATCCTGGAAAGCAGCATTGGGAGGCAGTGAAATGGATCATGAGGTACTTAAAAGGTTCATCGGAAACTTGTCTCAGTTTCACAGCCGGTGGTTTGAAACTTGAAGGTTTTGTAGATGCTGATCTAGCAGGAGATATTGATAGCAGAAAGAGCACTACAGGATATGTATACACTCTAGGAGGCACTGCTGTTTCCTGGAGTTCTACCTTGCAAAAGATCGTCGCTCTTTCAACAACAGAAGCTGAATATGTTGCAGTCTCAGAATCTGCAAAAGAGATAGTATGGTTGTAGAGTTTCTTGAAAGAATTGGGCAAGTTGAATGGAAAAGGTACTTTGTATAGCGACAGTCAAAGTGCAATCTTCCTTGCCAAGAATCCAGCATTTCACTCCAGGACGAAGCATATTCAGATCAAATATCACTTCATCCGACAACTGCTGGACGACGAGCAACTAATGCTAGAAAAGGTCTGTGGAAGCAAGAATCCAGCTGACATGTTAACCAAAGGAGTTACACTTGATAAACTGAAGTTGTGTAAAACTTCAGTTGGCCTTCAAGGATAAAAGATAATTTCATTGTTTGTCTCCAAGTGGGAGATTGTTAATTATTGGAGACAAACAAGCCCCACCATGTGCAAGTGGGAATCCTAATCCCCCACTTTGCACATGGTGGAGGACACAAAGTGGAGGCAACGGTGGGCATAAATGATGATGTCCTTCCCTCATCCTTGTATATTTATGTGCTCTGTGTAGAGCTGTGTGTGGTGTGTGAGTATTGTGAGAATACTGAGAAGAAGAACAGACGAGTTGCAGTGTGAAACACAGAGAGAAGAAGAGAGAGCTTGAGTGTAGAGTTGAGTTGAGAAGATTCTCCTCCTCTTGTTGTTGTATTATTTCTTTGTAAGCTTGATTAATACAACCAGTAGCTCCGTGGAGTAGGCAAGTTGCCGAACCACGTAAATTGTGTGTGTTTGAGTTCTGGAAATTTCCCATCAAAAAGTGTAGTTGAAACAAAGTTTATGGAGTCTCTCCTCCTCTCTGTATGTAAACCAATAAGCCTTTCTGTGTATGCTGGGTTGTTAGGAAGAGGAAGATCCACGATTTCACTATTTACCATTGAAATGATGGTAGAGATAGCTGGCCTATCTTTTGCGAATTCCTGAACACACAGCAAACCTACATGTATGCATCTCAAAATTTCCACCTTGGAATATTGATCTAATGTTAATGCAGGATCAACTAGAGCTGGAGTGTTCCCTTCATTCCACAGTTTCCATGCCTGAAATAGACTAATTTAAGTGAGAGAGTTGCAACTTTAAACTCGTCAAGAATGAAAAGAAAAGGGGATCGATGGATGGACATACAAATTCCAAAAGGTTTAAACCCTGTTCATTGCCATCAATATTTGAAATTCTTCTTCCACTCACAATCTCTAACAGCAAGACTCCAAAGCTGAAAACATCTGATTTCTCTGAAAATCGCCCGTGCATTGCGTATTCAGGGGACATATAGCCACTGCAGGAGAATGATACAGATTTTCGATTTCAAAAAGTGATGATGAAATAGGATTAGAGTAGGAGAAAAAGTGAAATTACAACTTACTAGGTTCCTACAACCCTTCTCGTGTTAACATGATCTTCATTGCCTCCAAATATCCTAGCCATCCCAAAGTCTGAAATTTTTGGATTTAGTTCTTGGTCCAACAAGATGTTACTTGGCTTCAGATCTCTATGAATAATTCTTAGTCTGGAATCCCTGTGAAGGTAAAGGAGACCTCGACAAATTCCATCGACAATGTTGAAGCGTTCTTTCCAGTCTAGAACTTCTTTTCTAACTGGATCTACATGGCAGGAGCCAAAAAAACACAGAGGAAGTAAGGGTAGGCAAAATGACTTTAAGAGATAGTAATGCTTCTTCGAAATAACAAAGTGACTTGACAGAGAGTTTTATAGCTCTAACCAAAGAGAGATGCATCCAAGCTTTTATTTTGCATGTACTCATAGACCAGCATCTTTTCATCTCCTTCAACACAGCAACCAAGAAGTCTCACAAGATTCCTGTGTTGGAGTTCAGAAATCACCACAACCTCGTTCATAAATTCTTCTTGCCCTTGCCCAGATGCTCTTGACAGTCTTTTCACCGCTATTTCTTGCCCATCTGGCAGATTTCCCTGTTAAGTCACATCAATTATGTAACAAAATATTCAATTTAACTGGCACAAAAACACCACTATAGCACAAGGATTACCCTGTACACTGGCCCAAAACCACCCTCCCCAAGCTTGTTGGAAGCATCAAAGTAGTCTGTTGCAGCTATCAGCGTTTGTAATTTGAATAGTGGTAGTTCTTGAAATTTAACTTGGTTCATGCTCTCTTGGATCGAGTTTCCATTAAAGAATACTGGATATCCTTTTTTCCTTCTCGATGATAAGATTCGCTCGCTTTCCCTCTTCCTTTCTGAATTAGAGTCAAGAAGTCAGTAACGTCTTAAACTGAAATGTTGTTTTCAATGAAAAGTGAACATGTTGAGAAGTCCAACAAGCTCATAGTATGTTTCATCTAACCTCTATATTTAGCCATCCACTTCCACCAAAAAAAAGCACCAGCTGCAATAATAATTGCTCCAGTAACCACAGTTATACTGATAACTGCTTTCTTATCTCTGTTTTTTCCTGCATATAAAATCTGGCATGTTTAATTTGCATTTTCAAACTAAAGAGAGGATCAAAACTCTTCAGCCTTAATAAGCAGTAACAGGACATACTTTGAAGCAGAACATTGTAGAAGAATTAGACAGAAAACGAACAATTACCGAATTCCAAATCTGCAAGGCGGACATAAAGATTAGCCCCTCCACTGGAAAACTTCCTTATATCAGTTAACTTTTCCCTCCATAGCATACAACCAATACCAGTTTGATGTGAGTAAGCTATACATGAGCAATTATTCAAGCACTCATCCTTACAGTTTTGTTCGGATGCTGAAGATGACCACTCAGAAAAGTCTGGCACTTTCACCATATCCAGTTTCAAAAACTCATCTTCTTTGGGCACTTGACCATCACTTTGTGTTCTTTCGCATTTCAATTCCCTCCTCCTGACACAACCATTTGTCCAATTTCTTCTATTCCACTCATCAGAATTTTTTGGTTCAAACCCCTTCAAGCACCTGCAAATTGGTGAATTCTGTGTATTGCAGAATCCAAAAGGCCCACATTTGCCATAAATATCACAATCATCTCCTGGATATTGCTTCTTATGTTCCCACCTCTCATTGCCAGAATCCCAATATATTTCTCCAAATCTTCCTTCATAACTCAAAGCAAAATTGGTGATATAAGATTCATTGGCCAGCCCAACACTTAGTGAAAAAGTTCCATCTCCATCTTGTACAAGATTATACCCATTAATATAAACTGAATTCATTTCTGGAATTCCTATAAAGGCTTGACCATTCCATGGACCACTCCGCCAGAGTGGACGGCTATCATTCCAAACGAAAACCTCAGGAATGCTTGAGGGTTCAATACCAGAAGAAAAGCTTCCAACAGATGGATCAGAAGGGCTTTTCCATGATGTTATTTGCGTCTTCTTACCCGTTCTTCTATTAGCAGTAAGTCTCATCTTCGGCATGAACGTATCAGATGGTTCCTGGAAACTCTGCCATAAGCTGTTTCCAATTTCGCCCCCTCGCAGGATTAGGTTTCCATCATCCGTAAGCTGTGCACTTGAGTTACTGACACCATTTGAAACATTTGACGACCAAAGAATCTCTTTCCGACCGTTCAAAACTATAAGATTTCCATCTTCAGATACTGTCATTGTCACGACCCGAATCCCGGATCCATGACCGGCATATAGGCAAGGTTCCCCTCCAAGGTTCCAAACCTATGCGAACCCAAACTCACATACAATCTTTTGAACAACTCAATCAGAGTTTAAACGCAGTATTAACAACAAACCAACTTCATAAAATAATGTAATTTCATAGTTTTAGAGCACTAACTTGACATAAAAAGAAAGATACAAATTACAATCAAAAGCAGGTTCGGAAGGTTCAACAAAAGTAACCCGCTATCAAGCTATAAGCCTGAAAAGAATAATAATGAGAGGGTGAGTTCAACAACTCAGTGAGTAGATAACGTTCAATATACATACACGAGGTAATATAGCAATGAGAAATATATATACAAGTATGGCTTTAGTTCTTATACGAAAGTTTATCAAATAGGCCATAACAAGAATATCATATGGTAGAACTCGTCAGAAAATCAAAATGCAATGAGCATGAGGCTCCGTACTGTGGGATGATCAGTCCACACAGGTTGGTGACTCCCCCGACCAACTAGGGTTCAGATACGATGTGCACAAAGACTAACACTACCCTGTTAGCATGGGTATTCTGACTGACATACCATAGGTTCATAATCATAATCAAACAAACATATTCATATCTCAAAGCTCAACTCATGACATCAATCAAATGAGGAGCATCAATTCAGAATTCACTTCAAAATACATACTGGTTCATATCAAGAATTCAGATTCAATAATTGATCATGCTTTATCATAACAAGGATAATAATCAATATATATTATCAAGAAGCATGATCCAATTCATATTAACAAATCAAATATTTATAGTATTTCTCATGCATATGGAAAATTATCCACTCACCTGACTCAAAAGCAAACAGAAGCCAAAAGCAAACACTGAAGAAAATCCTACTGACGTCCCGTCGGTAGAATATCAGGATTATCTGAATACAAAGGAAATATTTTCAAGAACGACTCGAAAGAACATATAACCTATTTAATACACTTAACTAAGGGTGTATTCCGTAACCCTATATATTATAGTCAATTTTCTTAAAAACCCAAAATCTAACGGTTTTCCCGAAATCTAATCCATAATAAAAACAACTAATAAAATTGGTAATAATTCACTAAGTAACCCTTAATTATTCATCAAACTAATCTGCAAAAGCTAATATTACAGCTAGGGACTAATCTGGAATTTTTCCATAGTTTAGGGCCAAATTGTAACTTTTATCAAATGGAGGACCAAACTGAAATTTGTCATAAATCCATGAATATACTGAAATTCTGACCTTAATTAATCCTCAATTCTGTCCAGGATGTATCATTATGCTTCAGGGATCATTCTGGAATTTTACTAAATTTTTAGGGTCAAATCGTACTTTTTGTCAAATTGGAGGACTAAATTGAAAGTTTGAAATTATCTTATCTATACAGTAATTCTGTCCATAATTCATATGTTATTCTGTTCAGAATCTCGGAATATGCTCCAGGGACCAATTTGTAATTTTCCAAAGTTCGGGGACTAAACTGTAATTTTCGGAAATTGAGGGACCAAATTGAATTTTCGTCATCTTCAACCTCAAACCCAGAATTTCAACAGATCACCTACTGTTATCCCCTGATTTCTAACACAAATTCACCATTTACACAATTCATAACTCAAAATTATCACAATCTTCCATAATCAACTAAATCATCAATTAAACACAACAATCAACCCTTAACCTTCAATTTAATTCATCAATTTAAACCAAAACACAAATTCTCAAAACCCTAACATTCATCAAAACTGAAATTAAAGCTTAATTAACATATTATACATATTAAACAACCTAAATCTTACCTTTTCCACTTATTTTCCTCAATTCCTTCCTTTTTCCCTTATTTTCCCTTCTTTTCTCTTCTTCTTCTTTCTCCCTTCTCTCTCACGTTTCTGAATATTTCAGATCACACTTTCTCTTTTTTTTTTTTTTTTACTTCCTATTTATATTTATCAATTATTGGTCAATTACCACACTACCCTTCAATCATTTATACCCTCTCTTTAAGCCTCCAAGGGCTTTGTTGTAATATCCTATCTTATAAATTTCAAAACATTACAGTCATAATCCCAGAAGAATCATTGAGTGGCCTGTTTCTGTTAGCTATCCAGACTGGAGTTGTAACAGAAATATTATTGTACCATATTCCTACATACCGATTTGTTGAATTACCAGGGCTAAAAAAAACCCCAGTTTGAACTTATTTCCAGCAGAAACTACAAGCTTTCAGGATCTTTGATGTATTGAGATGATGTTATGGTATCTACGGCAGCACCAAGTTGCCAACAGAAACAACATAGTAAGAGACGAAGAGCTGCCATGAAGTTGCAGCTGCCAATTTCCATTGATGAATATTTGGTAATTGTTGCCTGTGCTTGATAAGAACGAACAGTTTTATTAGATCGAGTCATTGGCAATTCAAAGTATGCATGCCATTGACATCAATGGCTTCCATTCCTTTTACTTTACTGCGGACTTGCAAATTTTTTTTCCAGAGCTTCTCGTTTCTATCAAAGCCATTTTTACTTTTAAAAAAACCAAATGGAGCGTTAAAAAATATCCATCCTGAAGTCAGCAATGTCAAATTTGTGTACTCTAATTTCAAACATGCCGTCTGAAATTTTTATGGGAGGTACAAATTATCTCGCAATTGGGGCAAAAAATAAACCAGAAAAGTCTTGTTTTCAGCTTAAATTATTCAAGAATTGTGACCAAAGCACAGAACATCAGTGTCCCTTTATGTCACTAACGTGTGGACATCCTGACAAGTATTTTACTACTCGTGGAATGTTTAATTCATCCACCTACTTCATGAGGATTTTACAGTGCATGTTCGTAATCTTTTTAATTGTTTTTTATTTCAAAAAGTATTAAATTAATATTTTTGTATATGATTTTTAAATAATTTAGATATACTGATATAAAAAAAATACAAAAAAATTTAATATATTTTTTAAAAATCATTTTAAACTTTCAAACAGTATTCAAACGTTTCTTGTTTTATATTAACTGATATAGTCATAGTCAAACTATGTGAAGAACATGTCTATATAACTCTCTAATGTAATGTTTTCTTGCATTATAAATGTTCCTGGGTACATCATGATGGCACTAATCATTTAATTTCAAAGTTGAAATATCGTTTTTTTAGTAATAATATTTTGACAAATAACATTCTTAATGACCAAGTCAATTGCTATGATCTGTTAAGGCCAAGAGCCTAAAACTTACTGTTTTTTTTTTTTTTGGTATTGTGATGAGCACTGCTACAGTTGCAAAACCAACCTGTAACCATACATTGCTGAAAAGTGACTTTGGACCAACATCAAGATGGGCCTGACCTGCGTTAAGAACTAGCCCATCAAAACTAACTTTAACAAATATGGAATTAGAGGTCTAGTACTTTCAAGCCCAAATTTGTTATTTATTTATATTCTTTTAGAACATTTTTATAACATGTTTTTGAAAATATGGTAGAAATATAATAAAATAATATATTTTTTATTTAAAAAAAAATTTATTTTTGATATAATATATTAAAATGATTTAAAAAAATATAAAAATAATTATTTTTTATGAAAATGTTGTTTGAAATAATTTTTTTCAAAGTTCAAAAATTTTTTTAAAATACTGTTTAAAATTCAATTCCAAGCTAACTCTAAAAACCTTTTAAGAGTTGATGTAGAAATAGAAATTTGACACCAGCTCATTTCGAAAAGTCAAATGTTAGATGCATATTCCTCTAGTTAAAAGAAGAGATAGAAGGATGAATGAGAGGGTTCAAAAAAATAAATTATTGAGGAGGAGATGGATATGTTTGTAAATTTTGATGGATATAAATGTGATTTTCCTCTCTTTTTTGTAACTATTTTTTCCTATGAAACCAAAAATAAAATTTTAAAAAAATTATAGTGAGCAAATTAAGACAACCTTATTGAGATACCAAGAAAATTTTAGAAATCATCTAAGAATTTAAAGACATTAAAAATATCTTTTTTATATACTAAAAACATCTTTAATATTGAAAAAAAATCTTCTTAGGGATGACTTTAAAATGATTAGAAAGATTGCAGGAAAAAAAAAATTGTTTTAATTATTTGAATTAAGACTTTCCTCCATTTTTATTTTTGTTTTTTTGATGAGATATGATCAGCTTTTGTGATTCTAACGACGATTTAATTTCCTCCCAATTTAATCCCATTCAATCTTCCCCTTTAGATGACGGAAGAAACATCCTCTCCATCCACAAAGAACAGTGCCTTTGCTGTTCCATAAACACAAGGCAAGGAAGATCCCTAAACTAATTACCAGAAACCAGATGATGCAATGCAAATGGCACATTGGAATCAGTAATGTTCTTGCCAAAAAGGGAAAAAACAAGAAGCTTAGCAATTATCGATTAAGTATTGCCCATCATCATCATGCTGTCTCAAAAGAAAAGGAAATCTGTATACCATGTTCTTGCACTCAAGACTAATTACAGCATCAGTTACACACCCGTCAGGTCACCAAGAACCAGCCAATTCTGACAGTCTTAGCAGCAAAAATCTGACTTTTGCCACCAAGAGTTGGAAGTGCTGTGATTTGATTATTTTTATGATGATCCAGCCTATAACTAGTTTGCATAGGATATATTGTATTCTTCTAGCAAGTATTGCCATTACTTTGATATGCCTAAAAAATTCAGCTTTGAAACTTTTACAAATGACCGGTCCTGCAAGCCCAGCAGAAAAACAATCATGTCATGAATTTTGTCTATCGGCCGGAAAGAAGTGTAACGGTGACGTTGTTGATGGATTCTGGCCTCCGGTCGTGCTGGGGGGACTCTGTGTCTCGCTCACTCCGCCTTTCTGAAAATGCAGGTTGCTTGGGAGCGGGAAGATCCGCAATTTCACTATTTAGCATGGAGATGACAGTGAATATAGCTGGCCTGTCTTTTGCAAATTCCTGAACACATAGCAAACCAACGTGTACGCAACGAAAAATTTCCTCGCGGAAAGAAGGATATGAAATTCCATGATCTACCAGAGCTGCAATGTTGCCCTCGTTCCACAATCTCCAGGCCTGAGAAGTCAAGAAATATGCTGAATTTAATGCAGTTTTAATAATTTTTTATCATTAAAACAAGGAGTTGGATGGACATACATATCCTAGCAGGCTCAAATCGTCCTCGTTTCCATAGAAACTGGAATTTTTTCTTCCACTTATAATCTCTAACAACAAAACTCCAAAGCTAAAGACATCGGATTTCTCTGAAAATCGACCTTCCATGGCATATTCAGGGGACATATAGCCGCTGCATCACCAAAAAATAGATTTCATAAAGAAAAAAAAAGTGATAGATAACAGGACAGGAATCGATAATGGAACAGTACTTACTATGTTCCAACAACCCTTCTAGTGTTAGCTTGGTCTTCGTGGTTACCAAATATCCTAGCCATTCCGAAATCTGAAATTTTTGGATTCAGTTCTTGGTCCAGTAGGATGTTACTAGCCTTCAGATCTCGATGAATAATCCGTAGCCTAGAATCCCTGTGAAGGTAAAGCAGACCTCGACAGATTCCTTCCACGATTTTGAAACGATTTTTCCAATCTAGAAGTTGCTTTCTAAGAGAATCTAGACAAAGTGCAGCGCAAAAGAAATGTGTGAGGGTAAATAAATGACTAGATAAACGATGGTAATCACTTTGGAGATATGAAAATTGCCTAACCAAAAAGAAATGCATCCAAGCTTTTATTCGGCATGTATTCATAGAGCAACATCTTTTCCTCTCCTTCAACACAACAACCAAGAATTCTTACAAGATTTCTGTGTTGCAGTTTAGAAATCACCACAACCTCATTCATAAATTCATCGAATCCTTGTCCAGATGATCTTGAGAGTCTTTTCACAGCTATTTCCTGTCCATCTGACAATTTTCCCTGCAAAATTTCTACCTATTGTATAATTCGATGTTCAATTCAGTATTAACCATAACAACTCCATTGGATCAAAATCAATTTTACCTTGTACACTGGACCAAATCCACCCTGCCCAAGCTTATTGGCTGTATTAAAGTTGTCTGTTGCATCTATCAGCGTTTGTAAACTAAACAGAGGTAGTTCTTGAAGTTTAACATGGTTCAAGTTATCTGGGATCATGTTTTCATCTGATAATATTGGATATCCTACCTTCCTTTTTGATAAGAATACCTTCTTGCTTTTCCTCTTCCTGTCTGGTTAAATTCACAAATAAGCATCACTTGTACATTTCATTTTACTTTTGAATGAAACTTGAGAATATTTAAGAAATTCCAGCAAGCTAATACCAACATAAAATTTACCTATCCGCCTCCAGGAATAAAACACACAGATCGCAATGGCAATGGCTCCCACAACCACTGTTAAACTGATAATTACTTTCAGGTTTATCTTTTTTATTATCTGCAAGAAAACAAATAGCGGTATGTTTTAGAATTTGCAAAAGACAAGCTAGTTTATTACCAACAGCTACGAATACTGCTAAAAAGGAAGTGAATATTGGACAGAGAAAGAAAAAATTACCAAGTTCTGAATCAGCTAGGCGAATGTACAGATCTGCCGCTTTTTATGGGAAACTTCTTTAAATCTGTTAAGTTTCCCTCCATAACATACATCCAAACCTGGATAATATGAATAAGCTATGCAAAGAGCAATTAATATTCAAGCACTCGTTTTTACAAGTTTGTTCGGATGTCGAAAGATAACCACTCAGAAAAGTCTGGCACTTTCATCCTCTCCAGTTTCAAAAACCCGTCTTCTTTGCCCACTTGACCACCATTTTGTGTTCTTTCACATTGCAATTCCCTCCTCCTAACACAACCATTAGTCCAATTTCCATTATTCCATTCGTCTGCATTTTTTGGTTCAAAACCTTTTAAACAACTGCAAATTGGTGAATCCTGTGGGTTACAGCTTCCAAAAATGACCGCACTTTCCATAAATATCACACTCATCTTTAGGAAAATTCCACTCGTATCTCCATGACCCCTCCGTATCACTCCAAACTACTTTTCCGAATTTACCTTCAGAACTCAGGATATAATTGCTGATTAAAGACTCGTTAGCGAAACCAACACTTAGAGTAAAAGTTCCATTTCCTTCATCTGCAATATTGAATCCATCAAGATAAACAGATACCATTTCAGGAATTCCAATAAAAAACCTGACCATTCCAGGGACCTGTCCGCCAGATTGGACGACTACCATTCCAAATGTAAAACTGAGGAATTCTTGAAGGATCAATACCACCAGAGATGCTTCCGATCGATGGATCTGAAGGGCTTTCCATGATGTTAGTAGCGTCTTTTACCTGTTCTGGAATTAGCAGTAAGTCTCATCTTTGGCATGTAAGTATTCTGAAGGTTCCTGGAAACTCTGCCATAAGCTGTTCCCATTTTCACCCCTCCCAAGACAAGGTTTCCATCATCCAAAAGCTGCGCTCTTGAACCATTCATTCCAGTCGAGACATTTGATGACCAAAAGAATTTCTTTCTGACCATTCAAAACAACAAGATTTCCATCTTCAGATAATTGTCATAATCCCAGAAGATCGTTGAGTGGCGTATTTCTGTTAGCCACCCAAACTGGAGTTGTAATAGAAATATTACTGTACCAATATCGCTACATAACGATTTGTGGAATTAACAGGGCTGAAAAATCCCAGTTTGAACTTGTTTCCCAGCAGAGACTAATATATTCAGGAATCTTTGATAAACTGAGATGATGTAATGGTATCTACGGAAGCTCCCAAATTCCAAACAAAAACAATATAGTATTAGAAGAAAAGCTATTGTGGATGTGAATCTGCCAATATCCATAGTTGTATATTTAGAAGCACAAAAATTATAAAACGAATATTTGGCCAAGTGCTTGTTCTTGATTGGAATTAAAGCTTTATTATATCATGAATTATTGACCATTCAATATATGCTTGTCATTGTAGCTCAGCTGTCACTTCCTGCCGTCATCCTTTCCTTGGGCAATATATAGGTGTTGGTCAATTATGTAGACTCTGATTCTGACATTGAGTTGGTCAGAGTCTACATAATTGACGAACACGTATGTATTTGCCAAGGCGAGTTCACATTAGGGTTAATTTAGACCATGCCAAACCAACCATGGTTACAAGATGGAGAATGAGAGTGATGAATTGATAAAATGAAATAAATTGAAAATTTATTGCAAAAAAATGGAATTAAAATATACATTATCAATATCTTGCCATTACTTTGATATGCCTAAAAAATTCAGCGTTGAAACTTTTACAAATGGCCGACCAGCTGCAAGCCCAGCAGAAAAACAATCATGTCATGAATTTTGTCTATCGGCCGGAAAGAAGTGTAACCGTGACATTGTTGACGGATTCTGGCCTCCGGTCGTGCTGGAGAGACGCTGTGTCTAGCTCACTCCGCCTTTCTGAGAATGCAGGTTGCTTGGGAGTGGGAAGATCCACAATTTCACTATTTAACATGGAAATGATAGTGAATATAGCTGGCCTGTCTTTTGCAAAATTCCTGAAACACATAGCAAACCAACGTGTACGCAACGAAAAATCTCCTCGCGGAAAGAAAGGATATGAAATTCCAGGATCTACCAGAGCTGCAATGTTGCCCCTCGTTCCACAATTTTCCAGGCCTGAGAAGTCAAGAAATATGCTGAAGTTAATGCAGTTTTAATAATTTTGTATCATTAAAACAAGGAGTTGGATGGACATACATATCCTAGCAGGCTCAAAGCCTCCTCGTTTCCATAGAAACTGGTATTTTTCCTTCCACTTATAATCTCTAACAACAAAACTCCAAAGCTAAAGACATCGGATTTCTCTGAAAATCGACCTTCCATGGCATATTCAGGGGACATATAGCCGCTGCATCAACAAAAAAATAGATTTCAAAAAACAAAAACAAAAAAAGGAAAGATAACAGGATAAGAATCGCTAACGGAACAGTGCTTACAATGTTCCAACAACCCTTCCAGTGTCAGCTTGGTCTTCATTGCGACGAAATATCCTAGCCATTCCGAAATCTGAGATTTTTGGATTCAGTTCTTGGTCTAGTAGGATGTTACTTGCCTTCAGATCTCGATGAATAATCCGCAGCCTAGAATCCCTGTGAAGGTAAAGGAGACCTCGACAGATTCCTTCGACAATGTTGAAACGTTTTTTCCAATCTAGAAGGTGTTTTCTTGAAGGATCTAGACAAATAGCAGCGCAAGATAAAATTCGTGAGGCTAAACAAAAGACTCCATGAAAGATGTTAATCTGCTTCTAATATGTTAAACCGCATATCTGGTTGGGAATCTGGAAAACTGTAATGTATTTACTATTTACTTAAGAGATAAGGCAAAAGCTCTAACCAAAAAGAAAAGCATCCAAGCTCCTATTTGGCATGTACTCATAAACCAACATCATCTCTTCTCCTTCAACGCAGCATCCAAGAAGTCTCACGAGAATTCATATGTTTTGCAGTTTTGAAATCACCACAACCTCAGTCGTAAATTCTTCTTGCCCTTGTCCAGATGCTCTTGACAGTCTTTTCAGAGCTATCTCCTGCCCATCTGGGAATTTTCCCTGCAAGTTCAATCAATCCAATAAACTAGCTGTTCAGTTCAATGAACCATAAAAACTCCTCCACAACACAAGCATTACCTTGTACACTGGACCAAATCCACCCTGCCCAAGCTTATTGGCTGTATTAAAGTTGTCTGTTGCAGCTATCAGCATTTGTAAACTGAACAGAGGTAGTTCTTGAAGTTTAACATGGTTCAAGTTGTCTTGGATCACGTTTTCGTCCGATAATATTGGATCCTTCCTTTTTGGTAATAATACCTTCTTGCTTGTCCTCTTCCTTTCTGGTTAAATCCACAAGTAAGCATCACTTGTACATTTCATTTTACTTTTGAATGAAACTTGAGAATGTTTAAGAAATTCCAGCAAGCTAATACTAACATGCAATTTACCTATCCATCTCCAGGAATAAAACACGCAGATCGCAATGGCAATGGCTCCCACGACCACTGTTAAACTGATAATTACTTTCAGGTTTATCTTTTTATTATCTGCAGAAAACAAATTGTGGTATCTTTAAATTTGGCAAAAGCAAAACTAGGGCAAAAGATCAAGTTTCTTCACCTTTCCATTTGAATAACGAAGTTAGTTTATCAGTAATTTTCTGTAACAGGAAATGGTTTGAACGCAACATTGTAAACGAGAATTGGATAGAAAATGAAACGCTTACCAAGTTCTGTATAAGCAAGGCGAATGTAAAGATCTGCCCCTCCACTAGAAAACATCTTTATATCAGTTAAGTTTCCCCTCCATAACATACAATATATACCAGTATAATAGGCATAAGCTACACAAGAACAATTATTCCAGCAGTCATATCTGCATTTTTGTTCAGTAATCGAAGATGACCACTCAGCAAAGTCTGGCACTTTCACTCTCTCCAGCTTCAAAATCCATCTTCTTTTCCCAGTTCACCACCATTTTGTATTCTTTCACACCGCATCGCTTTCCTTCGAACACAACCATTAGTCCAGTTTCTGCTATTCCACTCATCGGCATTTTTTGGTTCAAAACCTTTCAAGCAACTGCAAATTGGTGAGTTCTTTTGCATCACAGCTTGCAAAATGACCCACACTTGCCATAAACATCACACTCATCTTGAACACTTTCCCATTGATATCTCCATGATCCCTTATTCGTATCATCCCAATCTACTTGTCCAAATTTTCCTTCAGAACTCAAAAACAAAATTGGTGATATAAGACTCATCAGCAAAAAACTACACTTAGAGTAAAACCTCCATTTCCATCATCCGCAAGATTAAATCCATCAAGATAAACAGAATTCATTTCGGGGACTCCGATAAAAACCTGACCATTCCAGGGACCAGTACGCCAGATTGGACGACTATCATTCCAAAGAACTATTTCAGGAATGCTCGAGGGATCAATACCCCAAAGAGAAGCTTCCGATGGACGGATCTGAAGGGCTTTTCCATGATGTTAGTAGCGTCTTCTTACCTGTTTTGGAATTAGCAGCAAGTCTCATCTGTGGAATGTAAGTATCTGAAGGTTCCTGGAAACTCTGCCATAAGCTGTTCCCATTTTCACTCCCACCCAAGACAAGGTTTCCATCATCCATAAGCTGCGCTCTTGAATCATTCATTCCAGTCGAGACATTTGATGACCAGAGAATATCTTGCTGACCATTCAAAACAACAAGATTTCCATCTTCAGAAATTGTCATGATCCCAGAAGAATCATTGAGTGGCTTCTTTCTGTTAGCCACCCAAACTGGAGTTGTAATAGAAATATTACTGTACCATATAGCTACATAACGATTTGTGGAATTAACAGGACTGAAAAATCCCAGTTCAAACTTTTTCCCAGCGGAGACTATAGTTTCAGGATCTCTGATGAACTGAGACGATGAAATGGTATCTATGGAAGCTCCAAATTCCAAACAAAAACAATTTAGTATTAGATGAAGAACTATCATGGATGTGCAGCTGCCAAGATCCATGATTGTAACTTTGGTAGCACAAAAGTTATTTAAAAGACAAAAAAAAATTGGCTAAATGCTTGATCTTGATGGGAATGAAAGCCTTGTTAGTTTATGAATTATTGACCATTCAATAAATGCACGTCATTGTCTGCAATGGCCACTTCCTGTTCTTTCTTACGTGGGAACAAAATGATTCCAATCAGTCAATTATATCAACTCTGGTTGGGAGTCATTGAACTTCTCGTGAAAAGGAGCTTTCTAAGAAAGATCGTCTTTATCACCTTAGTCAACCTATAAACAATACAGGGAAGTCATCTTTCGCAGCTTAAACTATTCAACAATTGTAACCAAAATCTTCTTCTTTCAAACGCAAATAGGATTATAAAGAGTAAAGCATGGATATGTATTAGCCAAATTCTTTGGAAATGATACTAATCTATGTATTTGTGGCGAACATGTAAAGTTGAAAGGAATTGGAAATTCAATTTGGGTAAGATTTCTGCTAGATGGGAAAGGTTGAGTTTATTTAAGGGTTTTATTGAATAAAGATAGATAATTACAAGGGTATATGATTGAAATGAAAAAAAAAAGTTTTATGAACTAATTTGAGCCTCCAAAGTTGAAAATTATCTCGTTGAAGTTGCTTGAATATCAAACATTGTGATCTAGATCCAAATCAATCCACTATTATTTTTTTAAATCCTAATGACACGTGTCAATGGCCATCCATTCTAAGCCCGTCGTGTTTCTTAGCAGCCAAAATCTTTAAATATTTTTTTTGAGTAATAATTTAATTTTTTTAATAAAATATTTTTTTAAAAAAATACCACTAATTATTTCAACCTATCATTTCTATTACAAAAAATAATTAGACATTTTATTATTTCATAAATTATGACACGAATTTAATTTTTATAAAATATTGATTTTAAATGTCATTACAATAGTTGTTGTGTATTTATTTTTTTCTCTCTCGAAAATGTTAGCTTAATCTTTATTATTGGTGGTATTTCAAGTTTAATCTTAATTTTTTTAATATTTTTTTCTTGGTTTTTTTTTTTTAACTTTTTTTTTTAATTTTATCTACTAATCCAATTTATGTATATTGTTTTTTTCAATTTGGTCCTTATTTGTTTAAATTATTTAGCCTTTTTGTTAAAGTTATTTTTCTTTGCAATTTCACCCTTAAATTAATTTTTTTTTTCTATATCAATTTTAATTCTCTTTCTTTTAAATTCTTTTGTTATTTTTCTGATTTGATTTGATTTTTCTTTTTCATTTCATTATAATAACAAGAAAATACTGGAAAATTCTCGTGTCCCAGAATCATTTGCTGATTTGACGTGATCTTCAATTACACATTTGCTGAATTGCTGTGATCTGCAGTGTTCATTTCCATAATATTCTTCTGAAGGTGATGTGTGAAAACGCGTTCTAATCACTTGATGATTCATGGAAAGGGCTGCATATCCAATAACAAAATGTTTTAGAGGAAAGAAAAACTCTTTTTTCAAAGCTGTATCTGATCTTTAAAAAAGAAAAGAAATGAAGCCATCAGCCTCTTATTGGCTAGAACAAGACTCTTTTCCAGTTCCCAACCATCTTAAATTTCTTGACCATTTACAATTTTCTCGTCGCCTACCAACCGTATGTATCATCGAATTCGTCCTTGATTTTGTAAAGCAACGATGCACAATGCATCAATTTTTAGGTCATTTTCTTATTCTTTTTTATCCTTATTCTTTTAAAAATATATATTTTTTTAAGTGACCATGATCACTTTTTCAAAAAAAAGACATTGGTTTTATTTGTTGTTGTTTATTTTTTAAAACATCTCATTAAAATAAAATCAATTTATTTGATCTAATTATGAATTTTTTAAAAAAAATGTGTAAGGTAAAAGACTGATATGAGCAAAAACATGGTTAACCCGTTAACCAGCAAAACCCGATTGAGACCTGTTTTTTTTTTTTAAATGTGTTTTTTCTCCTAGCCAAACATTCATTTTCTTTTATATTTTTTAGTTGGTTATTAACCCTTTTTAAAGTTTACTATATAAATACTAGAATAATATATTTTTTTTTAATATGAAATTTGAAACCTTTTACTATAATACTCTATGCTCATAAGAAAAAAGTTATATTTTTCAATGTGGGCTAAATTTTTTTTTTTATTTAAATACTTCAACTTAAAAGAATAACATACTAATATAATATTTTTCAACGGTGGTAAAAAAACCTTTTGAAATATTTTTTAAAATTTTATTATTTATAATATATATAGTTTATTATTCATATGAATTGTTTTTTAATGTTTTTTATATAAAATATTAAAATTTTAATTTTTTTAAAAAAATTCTAGTTGATTCGAGTTGATCTGAATTAATTTGTGTAACTTAAGATTTAATTTTTTATCTGGATCAGTTTCTAGATCGGGTTTGATAACCATGATGAAAACTTCATCTAGGATGCCAAATGTATGATTGACCAATGGACAAGGCAGAAAGGATTCTCTCCAAAAGCATAAAGTAAGCAGAAGGAAGATCTTCGGATAAGCATGAAATGCCAAATCGGCAGCAGGAAAAGAGTCAACAAGTTAGTGAGTTGACTTACTAGGGCAGGCTCGGTAAGGTCTTACAGCAAATATTGCCTTCGTTCCACAATTTCCATGCCTGAAAAGTGAAAACAATAGTGGATATTGGATAACTTTTAGTCAATAAAAAGAGATGGAACTTCGCAGAACTTTAGCAAAGAGTTCGAGTTCATTGCCATAGAAACTGATATTTTTTTCTCCCACTTGTAATCTCCAACAACAAAATTCCAAAGCTGAAGAAATCGGATTTCTCCGAAATTCGACCTTTCATGGCATATTCAGGGGACATATAGCCACTGCACGGGAAAGAAACAAATTTCTGAAGTGGTGAAATATTGGGAGGGTAGAATTGAAAAAAGAAAAGGTATTTACTATGTTCCAACAATCCTACTAGTGTTAGCTTGATCTTCATTCCACACAAATATACCCTCGTCGTTCCAAAATTTGAAAATTTTGGATACAGTTCTTGATGCAGGAGGATGTTACTAGCCTTCAGATTATGAATATGGAGCATTCAATATATGCACTTATGCATGCAATCGACAATTCGACATCAATGGTGATGGTCGCCTCCTGTTCACCTCCTTTTTTCACGAGGGAATATCAGTGATAGTTACTTCATCCTTGAAAATGGATAAACTGCATTTCTCTAAGACTATCAAAAAATGTAACAATGAGTTTTCTGTGAAAGACCCCATTTATTCATTTATCTCCCCAGAGAATCAGTATTTCCCAGCTTAAATTACACTACAAAAGTATAGTTACTCTCTAAAAATCGGACTCTAAGCAAGAAGTTTGGGGTATTGACAATAGTGTATTCTTTTGGCACAGAGACCTTGAGAAATCTGTAGAATGCTGATGCATTCACTTCTTACAAACTTCCCATAATTTCTTACAACCAATTGCAGACCCAGACAGAAACATACCAATGTCACAAAGTTCTATTTATCGAGCTTCCAGTGCTGTGATGGAGACATTGTTAATAGAACATCTCTGTTTGTTCTGTTCAGAGGATTCTTTGTCAAAATAACCTAGCCTTTCAGCGAATGCTGATTGTTTGGGAGCAGGAAGATCCACAATTTCGCTGTTTAGCATTGAAATTACAGTAGAAATAGTTGGTCTATCTCTTGCAAGCTCCTGAACACATAACAGACCAATATGTATGCAACGAAAAACTTCAACCTCAAAAGAAGGGTTTGAAATTACAGGATCTACTATAGCTCCAATGTTTCCCTCATTCCATGATTTCCATGCCTGCAAAGTGAAAATATCAACACACATAAGAATATCTAATTATAAATCCACAGCAAAAATTCGAGATTTTGCATTACAAAGCAAAGAGTTGGAGGACATACAAATCCTATCAGGCTCGAAACTTGTTCAGAGTCATAGAAACTGGTATTTTTCCTCCCACTTGCAATCTCCAACAACAAAACTCCAAAACTAAAAACGTCTGATTTCTCTGAAAATCGGCCCTGTATTGCATACTCAGGGGACATATAGCCACTGCATACGAAAAAAGAGATTAATGAAATAGTGATAGATGATAAGAATGGGATTTAAGAAAGAAACAGGACAGGACTTACTATGTTCCGACAACCCTTCTAGTGTTTGCTTGATCTTCATTGCCACCAAATATCCTGGCCATACCAAAGTCTGAAATTTTCGGATTCAAATTTTCGTCCAGCAGGATGTTACTTGCCTTCAGATCTCGATGAATAATTTTTAGTCTGGAATCCCTGTGAAGGTAGAGCAGACCTCGACAGATTCCGTCAACAATGTCAAAACGTTTATTCCAATCTAGAAGTTGTTTCCTGAGAGGATCTAGACAAATTGCAGCCAAAAAAGAAGTGTGAGAGCTTCAATATTTGACTCGTAAAAGAAATTGTAATCTGCTTCTAATGGTTATGTAAGTTGGGGTAATTAGCTCTGACCAAAAAGAAATGCATCTAAGCTTTTGTTTGGCATGTACTCATAGACCAACATCTTCTCTTCTCCTTCAACACAGCAACCAAGGAGTATCACAAAAATTCCTATGTTGCAGTTTAGAAATCACCACAACCTCATTCATAAATTCTTCTAGTCCTTGCCCAGATGCTCTTGACAGTCTCTTCACAGCTATTTCCTGTCCATCTGCCAATCTTCCCTGAAAAGTTCCATTGATCCTATTTCTGGCAATTCAATTCAATTAACAATAAAAACTCCACTAGCTCACAAGCATTATTACCTTGTACACTGGACCAAAACCACCCTGCCCAAGCTTATTGGCAATGTCAAAGTTGTTTGTTGCAGCTACAAGCTCTGGTAAACTTAAAAGTGGTAGTTTAGCTTGGTTCAAGCCGTCTTGCATCATGCTTTCGTCTAGTGAGATCTTCATGCTTCTCTTCTTCCTTTCTGAGTTACATCCAGGAAGTAGGCATCAGTTGAACATTGCATTTTTTTTCTTTTCAATGAGAAGAGAGGATGGTTTCAAGTCCAGTAATGGCTAGTACTAAAATGCATGTTTACCTCTATAATTAGCAATTCGCCTCCAGATACAGAACCGATACACACACAGTGCGCTGAGAATAGCTCCCACAACCACTGTTGAACCGATACTTACCATCATACTTGTAGTTCTATTATCTGCAGAAAACAGAGGTTTGTAATTTTAGATTTGACAAAAACAAACCAGGGGAAAGGATCAAATTTCTTCAACTATCTACATGAATACGAAAGTACAACATAATTTCTATGAATATTTGAACAGAGTAAAATTTGAAGCAGTATTGTAAAAGAAAACCAGACAAAAAAAATGAAACAATTACCAAGTTCTGAATAAGCTAGGCGAACGTAAAGATCTGCCCCTCCTCTAGGATATTTCCTTATATCAGTTAAGTTTTCCCACCACAACATACAGCGTATACCAGTATAATATGCATAAGCTATACAGGAACAATTATTCATGCAATTTTCTCTACATGTTTGTTCCGAAACTGCCAAGGACCGGTCAGCAAAGTCTGGGACTTTCACTGTCCGCAGCTTCAAGAACCCATCTTCTTTGCCAGCTTCACCACCAGATTGTATTCTTTCGCACTGCATAGGTCTCCTCATAACACAACCACTAGTCCAGTTTCTACTATTCCATTCATCTGCATCTTTTGGTTCAAACCCTTTCATACAACTGCAAATTGGTGAGTTCTTTGCATTACAGATTCCAAATGACCCACACTTACCGTAGTCATCGCACTCATCGTTTGGAAATCGCCACACGTTAACCCATTCCTTGTTCCCATAATGTCAATATAGTTCACTAAAACTTCCATCATAACTCAAAACATATCTTCCGATATACGATTCGTTGGCAGAATTTGAGATTAGGGTATACGTCCCGTTTCCATCTTGTACAATATCAAATCCATTGATATTAACTGAATTCATTACTGGAATAACAATAAATACCTGACCATTCCATGGACCAGACCGATAGATTGGATGACTATGATTCCAAATAAAACAATGAGGTATCCTCACTGGATTAATTCCAACAGTGAAGGTCCCAATGGATGGATCTGAAGGGCTTCTCCATGAGGATAGCAATGTCTTCTCGCCTGTTCTTGCGTTAGCAGTAAGTCTCATGTTCGTTATCACTGTATCAGAAGGTTCCTGAAAACTCTGCCATAAGCTGTTTCCACTTCCGATTTCTCGCAAGACAAGGTTTCCATCATCCATAAGCCATGCACTTGAATTACCGACTCCCTTTGAGACATTTGATGACCAAAGAGTTTCTTTCTGACCATTCAAAACCACAAGATTTCCATCCCCAGATATTGTCATCACCCCAGAAGAATCGTTGAGTGGCTTGTTTCTGTTAGCTACCCAGACTGGTGTTATAGCCGTAACACTACTGAACCATATTCCTACATAGCGATTAGTGGAATTGACAGGGCTGAAAAATCCCAGTTTGAACTTATTTCCCGCAGAGACTATCGCATCAGGATCTTTGACATACTGAGATGAAGTAATTGTATCTCTGGCAGCACCAAGTTGCAAACAAAAAAAACACGGTAGGAGTAGAAGGGCTACCATGAATTTGCTGCTGCCAAGTCCAGCTGTTGGATATTCTTCTAACTAATCGCTCGTGCTTCGTTACAATGAAAGGCTTACTAGATTTTGAGTGATGGACCAGTCGATATATGCATGTCATTGCCAAACAAATGTCGCTTCTATTGTCAAGTTTATGTCCTCTTATGGAGATTGTTATTTTATCACGCATCTCAATCAAAAGGTAAACCTGAAAGGTTGGGTTTTTCAACAATTGTGACAGGTGCTTCCCTTTTCCTGGAAGGAGATTATAGGCCCAAAAGTCGCCGCGGCAGGTACGTGCCGTCCAAATGTAATTCCATGAAGGTTCAAGAACAAGAACAAGAACAAGATAAGAAGATGGTGAAACGTCTTGTCTGGTTATGGACATGTTTGCATAATTACAAAAATGTTTTATGAATATTATTCTTTATGGGATAGGTTCTTCACGGTCAATAACTCAGCATATGTAGCCATGTCAGTCACACGGCAAAGAAAATGGAAACATTTTTCTTTCACCAGCACAAGGCTTTGACAAAAACAAGTCCTAATGGGTCACTATCTGTAAGGCTTGTTTCCATTTCAACCTAAAGAAATTACCGTTTCGTGGCTCATTCTTGAGAATTCACCATAAGTCATCGATGGCAAACATAAGTCACCATAAAGTTTTGTAAATTGTTTTAGAAACTCCATATTAAAATCATGATGATTAAAAAACTATATTTTATTGTTTTTTTCAAACTTTTTAAACCACAATCTTAAAAACTATCACAATATAAAACACACATACTCACTTGTTTTCTCAAAGCTAAAAATTCATTATTATTAAACTTGGTTTAACGAGTCAATTGAAAACTCGATTATCTTGGGATTTGGTTGAGCTAAGACTTCACTTAGGTAGATATCTCAAAATATAAAAGGAGTTAATTTGGTATGATCTGATGAAAAACTCCAAACTCGGTGCCGCATTAGGTTAAGGGGTTGGGCTCCCTCCTATGCATCCCCAAGTGCGCAACCCATGAATCAATTAACCTAGCTAAAACTCACCATTTAAAAAAAAAAGATTAATTTGGGTAAACCTCTCTTCATCCATGATTTAAGCCTTGTTTTATGTGAATTTTTAGTTGAATTTAGTATATACTAGATAGCTTTGCTTGTGCTTCACTGCGGGGCAAATTGATGTTTTTGAAGCATAAAAAAAATCAATAATAGAGCGTTGTAAGTGTATTTAAAAAAAAAAAATTAATAGCTCCACATCATAAAAAGAAAATGGAAAAACAAATATTGACCGTTAATGCCTAGGATTCCAAATGATTAAAGATAAAATCAAGAAACAATATCAATGAACAAAAAAAAAGTAAAACAAAAATCCCAACAAACCCGGGTGATGAAATGATAAAAAAAAAAAAAAACAAAATTATAGGTCCAATGATGAAATCGAAAACAAATTAAAATTTGTTAAAAGTGTCAAGAATAAAAATTTAAAAACAAAACACAAAGGACCAAAACTTATAATACCATCAAATAATGAAATAGAGGAACAAATTGAGAATTCCTAAGTCCATATATTTACAAAAGAATCCAAAATAAAAATAAAAATCAAATGAGTGATGACCATATTCAAAAAAAGAAAAAACTTAAAAAAAATTAAATTCAAAATACATCATTTGAATGCTCAAAATGCTCGACCTGACAAGTTGACTCGTGATGTTGAAGCACAAGTCATAAAAATATGATATTTATATTTCATTCATAAGCAAAAATCCTTGTAAGAAAAACTAAATTGAACAAAGCTAAAATAAAAAGCTTTAGATAACACGTGTTTTGTTTTTTTGCAAAATAAATGGAAAATCCCATAGGAATTGGCGGGAAAGTAAGAAAATATTTTGAGGATGAAATTGAAAAAAGAAAAAAAAATTTAAAAAAAGAAAAAAAAATAAAGCAATTTTTGGTGAACCGTTTAAATCCAAGTTAATCTTTTATAGTAAAAAACTATTAAAAATCCAAACTTAGGCTCAATTAAGAAGCTCAATATAAAACAAATTTAACGTTAAAGGGTGAAATAAATTAATTTAATTAAAAAAATTCTTGATAAGAGCAAGATCTAACAAAAAGCACCAAAAAAATATATGAGGCAATACTAGACTAATTTATTGTTGTAGGATACAATAAAATTAATTTTATTTTTATTTTAAAAAATCATTTTAAAAGAGGTAGATCCAAAAAAAAAAAAAAAACCGAGGCAACTCAGGTTACTTTTAAAAAAGTCAGAAAAGTCCATTTGAAAGTAAAAAACAAATACCAGATGATTCAAACAAAAAAAAACCTGAACTAGCCTAACTAACTTTAATAACCCATGACCCAAGATATGAGATAGAAATAACTTCACTAAAAATATAATCAAAACAAATCAAATCACAAAGTTTAAAGGTCCAATAAGTCAATTTCAAATTATAAATAGGTAAAGTCCTTACTTTTCTTCCTTCCTAATATTAGGTTTTTCTTACTTGTTTTTGTTAGCTCATCTTTGAATCAAGAAGTGCGTCTTCAAGTGCAAGAATAAAAACAAATCAATTTTTAAAAAAGGACTTCAAACAAAACTAAACTTAAATCAAGTTAATCATCGAAACTGGTGGGCTAAGTCATGATTGTTTGAAGACAATATACACAAAAATAACAAAGCAAAATTCTCAATCATAAAAAAATCAAAATAAAAACAATGAGGACTAAATCATGTACAAAAATATTATTGAAAAGAAAATAATTAGGGATTAAATTGAAAAAAAACAAAATAAATGAATAAAAGGATAAAAAAGAGCAATAAAAAAAATAAAGACCAAAAATTAAAAACAAAATTAAATTAAATTAAATTCTAAAAAAATAAAATTAAAAAATAATTAATACAAAAGAATAACAAAATAGTTATCAAAAGAATGATGATCAAATTGAATATAAAAATTCTATGAAATAAAATATAAAGGGATAAAATTAAAATAAATAAATTTAAAAAATCTTAAAATTAAAACAAATAAAAATTAAAAAAAATAAGGATGAACTTTAAAAACAAATACAACCAGGATGATACATTTGAATTATTAAAAGACTCGGGACGAAAACCAATGTACAAGAGAAAGAAAGAAAGGGAAGAGGAAATACCTTCGTCATCGCGGAATCGCTGCTAACCAGGCCAAATGCAACGCAAGCCAACATCTGTATTGCCACCTAACATGTCATATGGCACAACGATGAGTGGATTTTGGCCATCTCATTTAGTGGGGGGTGATGATGCTCAAATGCCATGCATAGCACACATTGATATTTTATATTGATTTATTAATATTTAGTAATTAGAATTATTAAAAAAGCCCTTGAGGGTATCCTAATATTACACCCAAAAAAAAAAAAAAAAGCATGTGCAAAGATAAAAATGCCCTTCTTTGGCAGGCTAGATTTTTAAGTCAAAGGCTCGGGCATGTCAGTTTGTTATAAAAAAAAATATACAAAGACAAGAGATCTATTTTATGTAGAGCCAAAACTTTTGAGCTTTTAATTGTAATCATCGTCATTTAAACTGTGTAAATAAAATTGAAAGCACACAAAAGCCATAGATAAAAAGATCTATTTTTTTAGCTTTTAAGAATGATGAAGTAATTTATTGTATTTAAATAATATAAATTCACTATATTACCCCACAACTGATATTTTAATTTTCTTAAAAAAAAAAAACTTTATCCTTGAAATTAAAACAATTGTCCAGTGCATTAAAACGACAAAAAAATAGGTCTATTTTATTTCCCCTCACATACTAAACGAAAAAGCTAAGTACTTTTATTTTATATTTATTTGTAATAATATATATAAAGAACATTATTTGCCGCACGGGTGATGCTGCCTCCAGCCCAACCACCATTTTCAGGCCTGAGATGGACCCTTATCCACATCAGGCTTAAATCTGATACTGATAATGTTTTTGATGTGGTCCAATGCATATGAATGAGCGAGGAATAATGCAAATTTTGGGATTTTGGATTTCCTTTGGATATGCACTTTGATCCCGCTAAATAAGTGAAAACAATATGGTCATGTTACGTTCTGGATTAAATTATAGATACACACACATATATGAGATAAAAACTATAATAGAAACTTACTTTTAAAGTATTTCTTTTTATTTCAATATGTTAATTGATGTAATCGAATGATTGGAAGAATGAATATATTTCTGTATGAGAGGTATATTTCAAATAATTTATAAATATTAGTATAGCTTTAGGATTTTTTTCGGAAAATATAAATATCAAGAAGTATAATATTACTAATTAATTCTACATGTATATTAACTATAGATTGCAGATTTAAAAAGAAAAGATAAAGTAGCAATAATTAAATTTAATAGATAAAGATGAAATTAATTAGTGTTGAGCCTTTTTTTTTAGTTATTATCATAATTATCAAAGCAATTTAACTTTTACATCAATTGTAAACCACATATAATTTCAACGAAACACTCTTTATTTTGTTCATTAAGCTCAAAATTATAATTATTAAACTCAAACTGTGGCAGATTTTCAGTTCCCTTGTTGAATCGAAATGAAGAAAACAAACATAGATGTTCCACCAACAATGATGTCGTTTCAGCAGAAATTGATATTTTTATTTTTGACTCTTGATCTTTGGAAATTTAACAATTGGATCTCAAGTAATTAAAAAATTGCTTTTAATTTTTTCATTGGATTAATTCAACAATCCCTAAAATTATAAATACTGTTTTTCAAAAACAGTCCTTAATTTCCGGATTGTTCAATTTAATTCTTAATTAAATCTTCAACTTTTAATTCTTTTAAAATTATCTCTGGAAAAATCAGTTAAAATTCCTAAAGTAAGCCCGCAATTTCACTATGGTCCTTAGTCTTTTAATCTCTTGAAATTATGCTTCTAATCAGCCCACAACTCCAGTATTTATTTAATCAAACCCCTGATTTCCTTAATTAATTAAATCAAAACTTAACTAAGTTCTCAAAACTTATCAATTCTTTAATTAAGCACTTGATTTGTTAATTAAACTAATCCAAATTTTTAATTAAAGTCTTCAACTTATTAATTCTTTAATTATTGATCAATTGACTCTCAAATTTAATAATTCTATCCTTAAAACTAAGTCCTCAAACTTATGAATTCTTTAATTAAGCACCTGATTTGTTAATTAAACTAATCAAAATTTAAATTAAAAGTCTTCAACTTATTAATCTTTCAATTATTGATCAATTAACTCTGAAATTTAATAATTTCATCCTCAAACTTTAAATTTTGTGTTGTCTTAACCCTATTCTCAAATATATTTTTTATCTATTCATTATTTATTATTTATTAAAAAAATTGGGTTATGACAATCTTCATTCCCCACAAATATACCCTCCTCGTTCCAAATTTTGAAAATTTTGGATACAGTTCTTGATGCAGGAGGATGCTACTAGCCTGAAGATTATGAATATGGAGCATTCAATATATACATTTATGCATGCAATCGACGTCAATGGTGATGGTCGCTTCCTGTTCACAAGAAAAACTAAAATGAAATGCAGCATATGAAGGCTCATCATGTTGTTATGTATCTTCAAGTCAGATTTTCGGAATTTACTGATGCTTTGTTTAAGATCAAAGAAAGGAAGTAATAGGGAGTCGTCATTATCATTAAACTCGAGCTTTGTTTCTGAAAAGAACAGAAATGGATTTGGAAAGTTTTCCCCCAGAGGTCTTAGTAGGGTTCGCAATGAAAATTAGTATGTGACGAGTGAAATTTAAGGAAACAACTAGGTTTCAATTTTCCTCTGCGTTTTTCAGAATTTCAATTTGCTTTTTTGACAGCTTTCTGCTTCTGCAGTGGGGAAGTGGCGGCAATATTTTTTCATAAATAAATTAGAGTTTTAGCAAGCATGCATAAATAAGCATGGACATTTAAAAACTTTTGATTGCCTATCGAACTGTCTAATAAAATTCTTTGATATTACCTAAATAAACTACTAACTTTGCCTTTTGAAAAATATTTTCGGCTCATAAAACATTTTACAAAAAGAATTGAGATTCTCTTTTGCTTGTAGAATTGAATTTTGAAAATCAAAATGATAGGATATGATTTTAGTATTTGTTGAAAGTGGCAAAAATAATTAAATGGATATAATTTTGCTTAATATTTTTTCTCTCTCACCTTATCCAATTCATGGCACCCCTGTGAAAATCTTACCTGCACTATATTCCAACTATTCGATACTATATCACCTTTTGGTCCTTGTTGTCCTGTCTTAAGAACCCACCACACCATTGCCTTAGCTTTTGCCACTGCTGCCACCACCCCACTATCACCACCACCACCACCATCTCCTCTCCTCCTCTGCCCCCACCATCACTACTCAGCAGCACCATAATCACCCCACCAAAAAATACAGTTGGATCTCACGTGTCAGAATATTTTGGAACAACTGGGTTGAAATTGACAGATAGGCTATTTATTATCCGGGGACGAAATATGTCTTTAAACCACGAGTTTAATAAATAAACAGAGGGAAGAAGAACAAGCCCAAGATGAGAGAGAATGAATCTGTGGCAGTAGGTTGGGGTCCTGAACAAGAAGGGCTAGAGTCTGAGCCGACAAGAGCAGAAACCTTATATATGGCTGATAAAGTTTGACAAAGATCCTGTTGAGGGATGGGTTCAAAGTTTTAAAATTGGACAATAAGGCCTGCAGGTGTGCAAGTGGAAATGCTGGGTATGATGATTGCTTTTATGTGCATACAAATATAACCAATATGTAAGTAACCCTCTTTTTTTTAATCAAATATAAAATACATGTTGATTGTGGAAATTCTTTTACATGGTAGTGCTAAAAGCTAAGGATAACCAGGCACTCCATGCAAAACGTTTCCACATTTTCATAGAAAGCCTGAAATGGTTTCAGTTAATCCTTCTTGAGCAAATCATAGAAAGCCTGTGGTTTTCTGTACTCTGAGATGCACAGAGTCTGAAACCAAAAATACTTAGCGGATCAGTCCCTATGCATATATAACATGAACATCGTGTAAAAATATTTTCAAATTTTAAGACAATCCGATTGCCTGGGAGCTTTGCAAAGACGATTCTTCCTTGAAACAATTAGTCAAATAGTTATCTTAAATGCTAAATGGAAAACACATCACTGGAGGTGGAAAAGATAATAATAGCACATCATGCATATGGCTAGACATGAATACTTGGAATATCAAGTTTGCAAGCATTTTAATATGTATCTTAAAGAGTCAAATTGAAAAAAAAGGAGAGGAACATTATACAAATCTAAATCTCAAAACATGATAAATCGATAATATACCTGCATAGCATAAGCTATATGGATTAATGTTGGTTCAGACCATGGCCTTCCAATAAATTGAAGGCCTATAGGCAACCCTTTTTTGTCATATCCAACCTGTGTTACATATTTCAGGTTAATAGAAGAAAACTAGCCAAATAAAATAATGAGCAGGAGCTAGCATTGAAGATCATTACCGGAACAGTAACTGCAGGTAATCCCAGAAAATTTCCTGCTATCTGATACCGAACTAGCGCAGCTGCAAAAATAAAAGTGGGTCAACATGATTACGAAATTGTATTTTTTATTTGACTTGTTTGAAAGTTTATAGTGAAGCCATTTGAGGTTCAAACATTTTCGGTGTACATTTTTGTTAAAAATCTTGCCATGCCATGAACTTCTTACCTCCATTTATGTAGTCCAGCTCTCCAGTCTGGAGAGCATCATTCAAAATAGGGTATGCAGTTACGCTGTCGTATAAAATAGATGAACATCAGGCATAAGCGGGATGAAGCGCATTTTGATGTTGAAGATAGTAGCTTCATACATGCAATGCTGTCTACAGTATAGGATAGCAACTATAGAGTGCAATTTGAGCCCTTTGAAACAAATACGGGAGAGCATGCATCAGTAACATTTGGAAAGGACCAATACAAGGAGAAATCAATACCCTACTGTTGGTGTAACAATGACATCTGCTTTTGTAAATATATTCCTGTGAAATTGTATCTGGCGGTTCCTGCAAATGCATAGGATCTTGACTCATTAAATGTAGTCATGAAATGCAAACAACTAGATGAAGAATTATGTAGAAGTCAAAATGACAAGTGATTTGCTGTTAACTAACAAGTAAACTTCACCTACAGGCTATCTATTTTCCAAGGGGATTCGAAATGCTGATGATAAGTGAATGTCTAATTGAAGTTTAAATATGAGCTGGAATGAAATATCAATGAAAGTGACTTGTGAACTCATTGATAGAATTTATAATATCTTGAGAACCAGATATACTGCTAGAAATCAATCCAGAACACTAGCAGGGGATTGAAGGGAAATGGTCTTAAGCTTCAAGAACTTTTGCGTGAATGCGCTTCTGTTAGAGCTGAATCCGCTACTTGTGTTTAGGAGTTCGAGACTTTTACCATTACATGAAACAATGGCCAGCTAAATAGTAGAGTTACTTTGTCATAGACAACTAAATATTGCTAGTTAGTACTGTGCAGATTTGGGGTGAAACAAATTTTTTTGCCACTGATGTACATAACACAAAGCTTCACCAATGAAGCATTTGAAACTAGAAGTCATCACAAGATGAAAACCAGAAAAACTAAAATGAAATGCAGCATATGAAGGCTCATCACGTTGTTATGTATCTTCAAGTCAGATTTTCGGAATTTACTGATGCTGGAAGCTGGTATTCCATTTATGATCCAATTTAATTTCAACTGTCACCATGCCTTGTAATTATATATATAAAAACAAAGAAATGTAGCCAGTAATGTACCTAAGTTTCTGAGCCTTTATATAATCTTCACCACTGAAAGCACCATAAACACTAAGTGCTACCCTTACGTCCCATCCTGACTCTGCAATATCCCTTTTTTTCAAGAACACATAATATCACCATCCATGTTTAACAATATTTTATTGGAAAGAAAGATGAAAATGTGGTAGCCAGAGACAACTCACAACTTTTCTAGATAAGAACTAAGTGCAGCGGTGCACTCAGATCCAATTGTTAAATAATGTGCGAGGCGCATCGCCTCTATGTCTGGTATGGTAACATCTACAGTCTTGCATGCAAAAGACCATATAAAGCATTAGCAGACAATGTACAATGGCCAAGCTGCTCAAGAGCTTCCTTGAAAATAGAAGGCCTAAATTTCTTCAAAGAAACATGCAGAAAACTTCATCATTGCATCGAATTTTGCACAGGATGATATATTATCTATACATTGATGTCGACAGTTTGTTATGTATCTTCAAGTCAGATTTTCTGAAGTAGTGATATATTGGGAGGGTAGAATTGAAAAAAGAAAAAAGTATTTACTATGTTCCAACAATCCTACTAGTGTTAGCTTGATCTTCATTCCCCACAAATATACCCTCGTCGTTCCAAAATTTGAAAATTTTGGATACAGTTCTTGATGCAGGAGGATGTTGTTGGGTTGGTTGCCATTGCATGTGCAGCAAATGAACGACACCAACCATAGCATCCCTGGCAGTCACCATTGTCAAAGAAGGAGGCTACAATGGTGGCAGCCACCAACCTTGACTTTGGCAGCAACCATTGTTGAAGAAGAGATGAGTTTGGTAGCCATCATTGCTGACAAAGGAGCAAGAGGAGCTGTCATTAATGCCTATAAAAGAGGCATGATTTTAGAGAGCAAAATGAGAGAGTTGTAAGAGGGATTGTGAGACATGTAGAGAGAAGAAGAGAGAAAGAAAGAGAAGAGCTGCCACCAGCAGTCTTGTTGCACATGCAGCTGCTGCCCTATGCAGCAATGAGAGTTGGGAGTAGAGTAGAGTGAAGTGATCCTCCTCCATGTATTTATTGTATCATTTCTCTATCTCTAATAAAATGGACCTCTCCCGTGGATGTAGGCGATTTGTCGAACCACGTTAAATATTGTGTCCGTGTGCTTCCCTTCCTTTGAGCAAAGATCAGTACATCACCGGTCCGGATTCCCCAACAATTGGTATCAGAGCGTGGTTTAAGTGGTGTTTGATTTTTTGCTAAAAAATGAAAGTTGTCAAAATATTTTTTTGACCATACCATCGTGTAGAGGAGGATGAGACGAAGCCACTAGTGAAAGCGACGTCAAAATCGGACGTCGGACATGGCCGCACTCTCCGGCAAGGCGTCTGCCCACGCGTCTTCTTCACCCGGTTGGGTTGACCCGACCCGAATACCAATTGACCCGACCCACGATGAACAGTACCATGATGAACAGTGGCATGCAGAGGATGATGTCAGCCTGATGTAATGATGTCGTCAGCGCCCAGCAATCAGACATGTCAGCATAGTGGGACCCACCTGCCACGTCATCAGCCGCGAGCCGAGCCGAGCCGAATTAGAGCCGAACCGAGGGATAGGATCCAATGTAGCTGATCCTACGTGCAACCAGATCTGAGATGGAATCTGAGCCTTGGATCAGGCCAGAATTGTTTTGATCAATTCAAAGCCATCTGAAATGCGATTTGGACGATTTCAGACTTGTTTACATCTAATTTGATCGTTCTGGATGCAATGGTACGGTCCGATCATTGAGATTCGAGACCAAAAATGGCGGTAGTGAATTATTAAAGAGAGATTGCCCGATCAGGAGGCATCTGAGGGTCGTGATGGAGGTCGATGGAGATGAAGAAGAAGAAGGTGCACATGTTTTCCCAATTACATGTGCTGAGCTGTTAAATGGGGAAATGTAATGCCTTGATGGAAGGCAAAAATTGGGATACTCTGGACACCCGGTTATGTGGACAATTAGACGTGTAGAGTGAAAATTAACGAAGACCAATCTTGGCGAATCTAAGCATGGTAGTCTCGCCAGATGTTGAGAAATCAGGTATAAAACCAGGATATTCCATATCACTTGTAAAGGAAAGCCGCAACAAAGCTAGCAAATGGTTGTATATACGGAGAGACAGTACGATGGATAGATCTGGCCTAAGAAGTTCTGTCTAGGAGATTGGGTTTTAAGCGGGACCGGTGTGACCCCTCCAATCTTTCTTGGGAACTTGCTTAGTGGAAGGATTATCCATACGGTACTATTTTCGTATATATAGCAGTTTGTAATGAAACGGTTGAAGACTAGCAGGATGACGGCACAAGGGGAATAGTTGGGTTCCGTATGATCAAGGATCTGATGGAGTGGTGATTTCTCCAAAGAATTTAGATTCGGTGACTGTGATTTCTCGAGGGGAGAAATGATGAAAACCCTGATAATGAAAGAGAAATACAACAAGGGGATAAAGATTGACACCCTATTTTGACTTGGACAGGTGTTGTGACAGGATGAGCTGCTGTCAAACATAAGCAAGGAATAGGGAGAAATCGGGAGAACAGAAATTGCACGAGGGCACACGGAGATTGTGCAAGAGTACCCGTAGGATCCAACGAGGTACTATAATGAGACAACATGTGCAAAGAGAAGAAGTGTTCCTAGATGAAGCTCAGAGCAGAGACTGTGTAAAGGTTGTACAACATGAAGTCTCTTGATGAAGACAACATGCGAAGACCTTTCCAATGCATGCAAGGATGGAAAGATGAGCTGTTGCAGAGGCACCTAATTGAGGGGGTGCAAACACCTGTGATAAAAGGAAATTGCCTATGAAAGGCGAAGACACCAAAGAGAGTGGTGTAGGTGGAGTTGTCAAGTGCGATGATGAAAGACGCAGAAGCTCCAAACATAGAAATCGAGGTGGAGGATTGTGAGGAGTATACCGCAACTTTCTCTTTCTATGTTATTAGTGGCAGTAATCTCTCCTAAGTCCACATAGTGGTAGAGAATCTTGGAGCCACTACAGTCATCCAAATTGAAGGAGGATGAGACCGCTGCATAATGAGCGAAGACACCTCGGATGGATGGTGTGATGGCCACAATGTAAGCCCCAATTCAAACCGTCTTATGACAACAGGCGAAGACACCTTAAAGAAGGTGTGAGGCCATAATGTGAGCCCAGTTCAGACCGCCCCATGACAACCGGGCAAGACACCTTAGATGGAAGGTGTGAGGGCCACAAATAGGAGCCCCAGTTCAGACCGCCTTATGACAACGGGCGAAGACACCTTAGAGAAGGTGTAAGGGCCGTGATAGGAGCCCCAGTTCAGACCGCCTTATGACAATAGGCGAAGACACCTTAGAGAAGGTGTGAGGGCTGTGATAGGAGCCCTATTTCAAACCGCCGCATGACAATGAGCGGAGACACCCGAGGAGAAGGTGTGTGAGCCACGATATAAGCCCAATTGAGAACGCCCCAGAGCCAATGTGATGGCTAGATATGAGTGGACAGGTGTATAGCCAATGAAGTGGCTATGATGAGTATGGAGACAAATGCAGGATTGACTTTCATGAATATTGCCCCATGCTAAAGATCAATGAGCTAGAAGACATTTGCCTTGGACAATAAGTGGATGACTTGTGGAGCATTAAGACGCGGCTGCTATGAAGGAGCAGAGGGCATGCGCGGGTTTCGGGAACAAGTTGACTCTTGTCAAGGTGGTGAGCTCGGTGAAGGCATTGTAATACTCACAGTATCAAGACATATATGAATCAACCTTTAATGGGCGGGCTGCCCCCATAGGTAAAGGTGGAGAGCTACCTGGACTCTTGAGACTAAGAGCGAGAGACTCACGGAGAATTAAGGCGTGGTTCCTAGGGTGGAACAGAGGGCAGGCGCAACTCCTAGATGAGTAGACTCTTGGAAGAGTGGTGAGCTCGTGATCATATTGAGATACTCAGATAATGACTGTCGCATCTTGAAATAAGAAATTTCCGTTTGAGGTGGTGTTGTAAGCCTTGGTGTGAGGCTTGATGAATCATTCCGGACCGAGCATGGTTGATACGCTCGAAGGGAATGTTTTCCCAAAGACCAGCGTTAACACTCTTCAGATGTGATGTGGCAGACCATCTGGTTGTAGTGATCCTTTTTGGTGTGAAAAAAAAAGGTGTGCTTTGGTGACTCTGGTGATTGAAAGGTTTGGCGAGTACCTGTAAACTTGGCCACGGACGCTCTCGGAATGGTAAGCTTGGAAGAGCTGCAAGATGCAAGCTTGTGCTGAAGAAGTAAGCGAACAGTTGCCCCGCATGAATGGCAAAGGGGGTGATTGTTGGGATTGGTTGCCAATTGCGAGTGCAACAAAATGGACAGACACCAACCATAGGCATCCTTGGCAGCCACCATTGTCACGACCCGAATCCCGGAATCCGTGACCGGGCAACGTAGGAGCGGTGTCGAAAGGACAACCTCACCTACGCTAAGCTCCTGCCCTGGGTAGCCCTCAGAATGGACATATCAAAAGAACAATTTGTTCAAAAATACGCAGCGGCTCATAATATTCAGAAATATTATATTATTCAAATACTGATGAAATCGAAAGATAGTTATTAAAACAAAAATAATAATTCATAATACATTTACATTGTCAAAATCCAAACGTAATTAAAACAAGGTAACAATGGAGCGTCTAAGACATCAAATCAAAAACTGAAAGGAAAGCTCGGCGAACAAGCAAGGCATACCGACCATAACTGAAGAAGCGGAAACACTCAACAAAGTCCCAGAAACTAAAAACCTGAAATAATATTAAAAATGAGAGGTGAGTTCAACCAACTCAGTAAGGGAATGACATTTAATATACATTTTAGATATTTCAGATATTAATAAGTTGTAAGATGATTTATCTTAATATACATATATCTATACAGCACTATACATATATATCACATATACATATACATACATTATAGTTACTAAATATATTATCATTAACGTACATATTATCAATAACGTAACATATTATCATAATATAGGGTGGATTACATGTCAGAGATCAGATGAACCCGAAGGTGACCAGATGACACCCGTAGGTGACCAGATGACACTCGTCGGTGGACCAGATGACACCGGTCGGTGACCACTGTGGGATGATCAATCACCACAGGCTGATGCCTCTCTCACCAGCTAGGTAACAGAATACTATGTCGCACACAGGCTAATCTATTCTCCGTTAGCATGGAGTTACTGACAAGTCCCCATATCAAGGCATAACAGATATTCCACTAATCATCAAAGAATCGTATATCATTATCAAATAGAATTTACTTTAACAGATTGTGAGTGCAAATTCAAGAATAAATTTAGTCCACTGGCGGAAAATAAAGCAACTTATATAAATATTCAAGAAATTTACTAGTAGTAACTCATTGTATAATCAACATACATATTTTATTTATATTATATTGTGCATATTAAAGATTATTCCACTCACCCGGAAAATACTGAACTAAAGGAATGTCAGACAAAAGACCCGAAAATGCTGATTAAGGATCGTTAGGCAGAAACACTATAATAAATATATGAAATATACTCAAAAAAAAAATCAAACAAAAGATACCAATGCATAAAATAACTGGGCTTAATCTCCCGAGTTTAGAGACTAAAAGCGACAATTTTCCAAAACAGGGACCGGTAGAAAACGTAATTTTAACCAAAATTGGAGGACCAAATTGGAAATACATAACCATACTGAAATTTATCCATAATTCGTCCTTAATCTATTTTGTCCAGAATCTTGAATTATGCCCAAGGTCCAAAATGTGATTATTATCAAAATATAGGGGTCAAATCGTAATTTGTCAAATTGGAGGACCAAACTGAAAATATCATATATTCCTAATTATACTGGAATTTTGCCTTTAATCTTTCCTCAGTTCTGTTCAGAACTCAATTTATGCCCCAGGGGGACTTAATCTGTAAAATTTCCAAAGTTCGGGACTAAAACTGCAATTTCTGTAAATTGAGGGACCAAACTGAATTTTCGTTCATCTTCAACCTCAAACCCAGAATTTCAACAGATCATCTACTGTTATCTCCTAATTTCTAACACAATTTCACCATTTAAAACAAAATCATAAACTCAAAATCATTATCTTTCAATTCAATCTCTCAAAATCAAACTTAATTCATCAAATACCCACAATAAATCAACTGCCAACCTTCAAATTAATTCATCAATTAACTCAAAATACAAACTTCAAAACTCTAAAATTAAATCAAAACCGAAATTTAACATATTATACGCTTCAAACCATAAATCTTACCTTTTTACTTATTTCTTCTACTTCTCTTCTCCCTTCCTTTCTTTCTTCTCCTTTCTTTCTTCTCTTCTTCTCTTTTCCTTTCTTCTCACCGTAGCTCTCTTTCTCTCAAAATCATATCATTCTTTTTTTTTCTTCTTCTTATTTAATATTTATCTCAACTATTAGTCAATTTACCACACTACCCCTCAATCATTTATACCCTCTCTTTAAGCCTCCAAGGGCTTTGTTGCCTTTTCTCATTCCTTTTAATACAAAACATCACAACCATTGTCAAAGAAGGAGGCTACAATGGTGGCTTGTTGGTGGCAGCCACCAACCTTGACTATGGCAGCCACCATTGCTGACAAAGAAGCAAGAGGAGCTGCCATTGATACCTATAAAAGAGGCATGATTTTAGAGAGCAAAATGAGAGAGTTGTTAGAGGGATTGTGAGACATGTAGAGAGAAGAAGAGAGAAAGAAAAAGAAGGGGTGCCACCAGCAGTCCTGCTGTCTTATGCAGCTGCTGCCCTATATTATACAGCAATGAGAGTTGGGAGTAGAGTAAGAGTGAAGTGATCCTCCTCCTCCATGTATTTATTGTAATCCTTTTCTCTATCTCTAATATAAATGGACGTCTCCCGTGGATGTAGGTGATTTGCCGAACCATGTTAAATATTGTGTATGTGTGCTTTCCTTCCTTTGAGCAAATATCAGTATATCACCGGTCCGGATTCCCCAACAAATGTTACTAGCCTTCAGATTATGAATATGGAGCATTCAATATATGCATTTATGCATGCAATCGACATCAATGGTGATGGTCGCCTCCTATCCTCCTTTTTTCACGAGGGAATACAGTGATAGTTACTTCATCCTTGAAAAATGGATACAATGCATTTCTGTAAGACTAATCAAAAAATGTAAACAATGAGTTTTCTGTGAAAGACCCCATTTATTCATTTATCTCTCCCCAGAGAATCAGTATTTCCCAGCTTTAAATTACACTACAAAAGTATAATTACTCTCTAAAAATCGGACTCTAAGCAAGAAGTTTGGGGAATTGACACTAGTGTATTCTTTTGGCACAGAGACCTTGAGAAATCTGTAGAATGCTTAAATTACACTACAAGATGCATTCACTCCTTACAAACTTCCCATAATTTTCTTACAACCAAATTGCAGATCCAGACAGAAGGATAGCAATGTTCACAAGTTCTATTTATCGAGCTTCGAGTGCTGTGATGGAGACATTGTTTAATAGAACATCTCTGTTTTGTTCTGTTTTTAGAGGATTCTTTGTCTAAATAACCTAGCCTATATTTCAGCGAATGCTGAATTGTTTGGGAGGCAGGAAAGATCCACAATTTCGCTGTTTAGCATTGAAAATTACAGTAGATATAGTTGGTCTATCCTTGCAAGCTCCTGAAACACATAAACAGAGCAATATGTATGCAAACGAAAAACTTCAACCTCAAAAAGAAGGGGTTTGAAATTACAGGATCTACTATAGCTCCAATGTTTCCCTCATTCCATGAGTTCCATGCCTGCAAAGTGAAAATACCAAACACACATAAGAATATCTAAATTATAAATCCACAGCAAAAAATTTAGGGATTTTACATTACAAAGCAAAGAGTTGGAGGACATACAAATCCTATCAGGCTCGAAACTTGTTTCAGGAGTCATAGAAACTGGTATTTTTCTCCCCACTTGCAATCTTCCAACAACAAAAACTCCAAACTTAAAACATCTGATTTCTTCTGAAAATCGGCCCTGTATTGCATATTCAGGGGACATATAGCCGCTGCATAAAAAAAGAGATTAATGAAATAGTGGATAGATGATAAGAATGGGATTTAAGAAAGAAACATGACTTACTATGTTCCGACAACCCTTTCTAGTGTTTGCTTGATTTCATTTGCCAAAATATCCTGGCCATACCAAAGTCTGAAATTTCGGATTCAAAATTTCCGTCCAGCAGGATGTTACTTGCCTTCAGATCTCGATGATAATTTTATAGTCTGGAATCCTGTGAAGGTAGAGCAGACCTTCGACAGATTCCGTCAACAATGTCAAAAACGTTTATTCCAATCTAGAAAGTTGTTTCCTGAGAGGATCTAGACAAATTGCAGCCCCAAAAAGAAGTGTGAGAGCTTCAATATTTGACTCGAAAAAGAAATTGTAATTCTGCTCTAATGGTTATGTAAGTTGGGTAATTAGCTCTGACCAAAAAAAGAAATGCATCTAAGCTTTTGTTTGGCATGTACTCATAGACCAACATCTTCTCTTCTCCCTTCAAACACAGCAACCAAGGAGTCTCACAAGATTCCTATGTTGCAGTTTAGAAATCACCAACAACCTCATTCATAAATTCTTCTAGTCCTTGCCCAGATGCTCTTGACAGTCTCTTCACAGCTATTTCCTGTCCATCTGCCAATTCTTCCCTGCAAAGTTCCATTCATCCTAATTTCTGGTAAATTCAATTAACAATAAAAAAACTCCACTAGCTCACAGCAATTATTACGTTGTACAACTGGACCAAAAACCACCCTGCCCAAGCTTATTGGCAATGTCAAAGTTGTTTGTTGCAGCTACAAGCTCTGGTAAACTTAAAAGTGGTGAAGTTGTTAGCTTGGTTCAAGCCGTCTTGCATCATGTTTCGTTGGTAAGATCTTTCTTGCTTCTCTTCTTCCTTTCTGAGTTACATCCAGGAAGTAGGCATCAGTTGAACATTGCATTTTTGTTTCTTTTCAATTAAAAAGAGAGGAATGGTTTTCAAGTCCAGCAATGGCTAGTACTCAAATGCATACTTACCTCTATAATCAGTAATTCGCCTCCACATAACAGAACACAACAGATTTGCGCTGATAATAGCTCCCACAACCACTGTTAAACCGATAATTACCTTCATACTTGTAGTTCTATTCTTCGTGCAGAAACCAGAGGTTTGTAATTTTAGATTTGACAAAACAACAAACAGGGGAAAGGATCAAAATTTCTTCAACTATCTACATGAATACGAAAGTACAACAGTAATTTCTATGAATATTTGAACAGAGTAAAATTTGAAGCAGTATCAGTTAGGCTTTCCCACCACAACATACAGAACGTAAAGATCTGCCCCTCCACTAGGAAACGTCCTTGTATCAGTTAGGCTTTCCCACCACAACATACAGCTTATACCAGTATATATGCATAAGCTATGTTTGTTCCGAAACTGCCAAGGACCGGTCAGCAAAGTTCTGGCACTTTCACGTGTCTGCAGCTTCAAAGAACCCATCTTTCTTTGCCCGGCTTACCACCCAAGATTGTATTTCTTTCCACTGCATAGGTTCTCCTCTAACACAACCACTAGTCCAGTTTCTACTATTCCATTTATCTGCATCTTTTGGTTCAAACCCTTTCATACAACTGCAAATTGGGTGAGTTCTTTGCATTACAGATTCAAATGACCCCACACTTACCGTAGACAATCGCACTCATCGTTTGGAACTCGCCCCACATTACCCATTTCCTCCTTCCCATAATCCAATATAGTTCACTAAAATTTCCATCATAACTCAAACAAAACTTACGATATGTGATTCGTTGGCAGAACTTAAGATTAGGGTATAACGTCCCATTTCCATCGGTAAAATATCAAATCCATTGATATTAAACTGATTTCATTCCTGGAATTCCAATAAATAACCTGATCATTCCATGGACCTGTCCGATAGATTGGATGACTATAATTCCAAATGAAAAACTGAGGTATCCTTCCTGGATAAATTCCAACAGAGAAGGCCCCAATGGATTGGATCTGAAGGGCTTCTCCATGAGGATTAGCAATGTCTTCTCGCCTGTTCTTACGTTAGGCGGTAAGTCTCATGTTCGTTATCAATTGTATCAGAAGGTTCCTGAAAACTTTCCCATAAGCTGTTTCCACTTCCGGATTTCTCGCAGGACAAGGTTTCCCATCATCCATAAGCCGTGCACTTGAATTACGGGACTCCCTTTGAAACATTTGATGACCAGAGTTTCTTTCTGGACCATTCAAAAAAACCAACAAGATTTTCCATCCCCAGATATTGTCATCACCCCAGAAGAATCGTTGAGTGGCTTGTTTTCTGTTAGCTACCCAGACTGGTGTTATAGCCGTAACACTACTGAAACCATATTCCTACATAGCGATTAGTGGAATTAACAGGGCTGAAAAATCCCAGTTTGAACTTATTTTCCCGCAGAGACTATCGCATCAGGATCTTTGACATACTGAGATTGAAGTAATTGTATCTCTGGCAGCCACCAAGTTGCTAACAAAAAAACACAGAGTAGAGTAGAAGGGCTACCATGAATTTGCTGGCTGCCAAGTCCAGCAGTTGGATATTCTCTTAACTGATTGCTTGTGCTTCGTTACATTAATGAAAGGCTTACTAGATTTTGAGTGATGGCCCAGTCGATACATGCATGGCATTGGCAACAAATGTCGCATTTCTATATATTGTCAAGTTTATGTCCTCTATGGAGAGTGTTATTTTATAACGGAACTCAATCAAAAGGCCGTAAACCTGAAAGTTGGGTTTTTTCAACAATTTTTTTGACAGGTTCCCTTTTCCTGGAAGGAGATTATAGGAACAAAAGTCGCCGGTTTTGGCCTACCCAGGCAGGTACGTGCCGGCCGCAGGGATGACAATTTATTTGTATAACCAGTCAAAAATGTTACGTCTTGTCTGGCTATGGACATGTTCAAATTGGTTGAATCGCATTGCTACGCTGGAATGGTCTATTCTGCCATTAAAAACAAACGACTACCATTCCAAACAAAAAACCTCAGGATGGAATTGAAAAGAGCTTTTGTCCATGGTGTAAGGGTCCTCCTCTCAACTGAATTCAATCTAAAGTCAATACAAAACAAAAGCTTTTATTGCTAGTTTTGACTTGCCAACCTCACATGTAAACGTGAAAAATTTTCGATATAACAAAATAGTAGTTGACAGCTTTTAAATGTTAAATTTTCAATTTATATTAACAATTTAGAGAATAACAATTGTATTGAGAATCAAGCTTATATTATTAGCATAACAATGATGTGAAAACAACAGAAATAATAAATTAACGTGAAATGTAATTGATTTATCTAGAATTTTATACTTAAGTTTGTAGTTGAGGTATTGCATGTGTTGTAATGCAAAATTTAAAAATCAAGGGCTCTAAAATTTAATTCAAAAAGGGAATAGTTGAAAAATAAAATAAAATTTGAGAAGATTTAATTACTTAATTTGTTTTTACTAAATTATATGTAGATGGCAAGTTATTCTTGTTAATAAAAGATTAAATATATTTAGTAGATAAGATACCTTTTATACTATATTTAAAAAATATAACTTTACTATATTATCCCTGATCAATTGATAAATAATATTTTAATTCTTTAAAAAATACAATTTTATCCCTGAAATTAAAGCAATTATTCAGTAAAGGAGGGAAAAAATAGTCAATACAATGCTTAAATCTATATTATTTCTCCTCACATACTACATCCAAAAAGCTAAGCCCTTTTTATTTTATTTTTTGTATATATATATATATTTGTTTCAGCATCCCCAGGATGCTGCCACCAAGCCCAAACCACCATTTTCAGGCCCTGAGATGGACCCTTATCCATATCAGGCTTAAATATAATACTGATGATTTTTTTGATGTGGCCCAATGCATATGAACGAGTGAGGAATAATGCAAATTTTGGATTTTGGATTTCCTTTGGGATATCATTTTATAGAATGATTTAGACTCAGTTTGCAGCTAAGCTCCAAACGCTTCGATCAGATAATAATGGCGAGTATGTGAATCAACAGTTTTGTAATTATTTCCACCACTATGGACTAATTCATGAGACCTCTGTCATGACCCGAATCCTGGATCCGTGACCGGCAACGCAGGAGCGGTGTCGAAAGGACACCTTACCTACGCTAAGCCTCAGAACGGACATATCAAAAGTACAATTTATTCAAAAATACGCAGCGGCTCATAATATTCAGAATGCTCCACTTATTATGAAATTTTTGAATAATAATAAAATAAATAAATATATTTACGAGATTTTAATAAAACCATGCTCTGATACCACCTTTGTCATGACCCGAATCCCGGATCCGTGACCGGCAACGCAGGAGCGGTGTCGAAAGGACACCTCACCTACGCTAAGCCTCAGAACGGACATATCAAAAGTACAATTTATTCAAAAATACGCAGCGGCTCATAACATTCAGAAATATCATATTATTCAAAACTGATAAAACCAAATGATAGTTCAAAACTTCTCATCGGTAATTAAAACAAAAATAATAATTCATAATACTCATTACTTATCAAAATCCAAACTTAAAATAAAACAAGGTAACAGTGGAGCGTTTAAGACATCAAATCAAAACTGAAAGGAAAGCCTCGCGAACAAGCAAGGCATGCCGACCAGAACTGAAGAAGCGGAAACACTCAACAAAGTCCCAGAAACTAAGAACCTGAAATAATATTAAAAATAAGAGGTGAGTTCAACTAACTCAGTGAGGGAATAACATTTAATATACATTTCATATATATTTCAGATATTTATTTGCAAGATGATTTTATCTTGATATACATATACATATACTTACTAAACATAATATCATAACGTAACATATTATCATAACGTAGTGGATTACATGTCAGAGATCAGATGACACCCGAAGGTGACCAGATGACACCCGTCAGTGACCACTGTGGGATGATCAATCGCCACAGGCTGATGCCTCTCTCACCAGCTAGGTAACAGAATACTATGTGCACACAGGCTAACTATTCTCCGTTAGCATGGAGTTACTGACAAGTCCCATATCAAGGCATAACAAAATATTATCTTTGTCCATAAATATATATCCATACTGGAATTTATCCATAATTCATCCTTATCTTTGTCCAGAATCTTGAATTATGCCCCAAGGTCCAAAATGTGATTTTATCAAAATATTAGGGGTCAAATCGTAATTTGTCAAATTGGAGGACCAAACTGAAAATATTAATTATACTGGAATTTTGCCCTTAAATCATCCTCAGTTATGTTCAGAACCTCAATTTATGCCCCAGGGACCAATCTATAATATTTTCAAAGTTCGGGGACTAAACTGCAATTTTCACAAATTGAGGGACCAAATTGAATTTTCGTCATCTTCAACCTCAAACCCATAATTTCAACAGATCACCTACTGTTATCCCCTGATTTCTAACACAATTTCACCATTTAAACAAAATCATAACTCAAAATCATTATCCTTCGATTCAATCTCTCAAAATCAACTAATTAATCAAATACCCACAATAATCAACTCCTAACCTTCAAATTAATTCATCAATTAACTCAAAATACAACCTTCAAAACTCTACAATTAATCAAAACCGAAATTTAACATATTATACACTTCAAACCATAAATCTTACCTTTTTACTTATTTCCTCTACTTCTCTTCTCCTTCCTTTCCTTCTCTCCTTTCTTTTCTTCTTCTTCCTCTTTCCCTTTCTCTCCCGTAGCTCTCTCTTCTCTCAAAATCAGATCATTCTTTTTTTTTTCTTTCTTTCTTCTTATTTATATTTATCAACTATTGTTCAATTACCACACTAACCCTTAATCATTTATACCCTCTCTTTAAGCCTCCAAGGGCTTTATTGTATTTTCCAATCTTTTTAATACAAAACATCACAACCTCATGTCCCTAGACTCCGCAACAAAATGATATTGCAGAATGCAAGAATCGTCACATTCTTGAAACTGCTCGAGCTCTGTTACTTGGGCTCACGTACCTAACCACTACTGGGGTGATGTTGTTGTCACGGTTGTCCATCTCATTAATCACATGCCTTCAAAAGTTCTTGAGTTTAAGACTCCGCTACAGGTCTTGTCAACCTAAGTGTCATTACCCACAATATTGATGCTTCCGCCACTCAGCTTTAGTTGTGTTGCGTATGTTCACCTCCACAAGAATCAACGCACAAAACTTGATCCATGTGCCATTCGTTGTCTTATTTTGGGATATGCTACACACCAAAAGGGGTACCGATGTTATGACCCAATTACTAGGCACACATATGTGATTATGGATGTCTCATTCCCTAAATCTGACATTTTCTACTCTCCTGCTACATCTAATTCTTCTCTTCAAGGGGAGACACAAGTAGAAGAAATGAATTAGTTGACATTTGATTGGTTCAAAGACACTGATATGACAACGAATACAACTCAACCTATTATCAATCAGGAATCTAATCTAGAGTTGGCATCACCAGAAACTTAACCTATTATCAATCAGGAATCTAATCAAGAGTTGACATCTCCGGAAGCTGAAGTAACATCTCCAGAAGCAGTAATAGTACCCCCCCACTCTTCAGTATCCAATGACCCATCTCCTGAGAATATCATTGAGGCAAGCTCTCCTATCCCACCTCACATTCCTGATAATATGGATACCCAAAGAAACTATCTGAACCTCTCAAGAACTTTGTCGCACGTATGCGGCTTCGCGGCGAAAAAATATTGTTTTTCCATTTTCTTATCTACAATGTAAATCTATCTATATCTATTTGGTAAATATGGGGAGACAAGAAAATATTGTCTTTGATCGGTGAAAAATGGAATGGGAGTCGCCACCTAGTATTTTGGTCACTAGGAACCCTAACTGGTCTCAGAGATCGGGTACGGGGACTGGTTGCGTAAAGGGAAGGTATTAGCACCCCAAATACGCCTTAACTAAGGTAAGCTGCATTGTTTGATTGTCTAATAAAAACTAAGGTGTTATTGTACTTCTAGTCGTTGGTCTGTCTATGGTTCAAGAAAAATCCTCCTCAATAAGAAGGTCTTTTATCTTATCGGGTAAAATCCTAACCGTTCAAATGTATATACCAAAAAAATATTTAGGAATACGTTTTACGTATAAATTCGTAATCCCAAATACTAAAAGAAAACAAAAAGATTTTTTTAGAATTTTTGAAATATTGGCCTAGTTCTCATGGCTTAAATAAAGTGGTTATCAAAGCCAAAATGCATGCTAATACATATATTGTTTTGAAAATTTCCTTTGTTTGTGTGAAAATATGAGGTTATAATATTTGTATATATATATTGGAGAGACTAGGCCGTATTTTAAAACAAAAAAAACATTTTTTTGGAAAATATTATTTTTTATATCTTTTAACAAAAAATCGGGTATTTTAATACTGAGTTTGTATTCTTACGGTATAAAAAATACAAACCAATATTAATCCACCCTAATAACAAAATGCAGGAAAAATCAACAATATTTTTAAGGACTTTTTGGAAAAAAAAATTGAAAGCAAAAACATTTTTTATTTCGAAAATCTTTGATGTTTTGATGAAAAACCAGGTATTTTAATACCGGATTTGTATCTTTACAGTATAAAAAATACAAACCAGTATTGATCAAAATACAGTAACAAAATTGTGGAAATCACATAATTTTCAAAATAATTTTTTTTTAAGAGTTTTTATTTTTAATAAAAAAAGTTTTTAAGTTGGGCCCCGTTCGGCCCATATGGCTGGGCTTGACCCAGCAGGCCTAACCAGGTCACTGGCCCGAGCCAGTGTCCTGGGTGGAAGCTCACGCGTGCATCCTTAATATCATATACAAATGGTACTGTTCAAGTGAATTATAATTCACTTTGAACAGTAAAAATGCAAAACGAAAACCACGCACAGTAACATGCAAAAGAAGACACACATAGTAACATATGGTACTGTTCAAGTGAATTATAATTCACTTGAACAGTAACATTTGCATTTCACTGTTCAAGTGAATTATAATTCACTTGCACAGTGAAAATGCTAAAGGAAATCACCTTCACAGAGACGCAAAATGCTTACCTGGACGTGGAACCGAAAGGAGCGAAGACGATGCCGAACACTCACAGTGATGCTGGTGGCGGTGGAGAGAAAACCAATGAGGGCTCACGGTGGTTCTGGCAGTGGCTGGTCTGGCGGTGGCGTTGCTGCGGCTCCTCTTCCTCTTCCTTGCTGTTTTGGCGCTGCTTTTTCTCTGTTTCCCTTTCTCCTTCTACTCCCAACTGTGCTGTTGTCAACTACGAAGACAGTGGCAGCTGGTGGTGATGGCTTGGGTGGTGGTCGGTGGCTGGGGAGTCCGGTGACAGCAACTGTTCTTTCCTCTCTGCAGCGGCTCCTTCTCTTCTGTTTTTGGCTTTCTCTCCTCTGTCTCCGGTGTTCCCTTCCGTTTGCTGTTCGTTATTCTCTTTAGCCTCTTCCTCTAGTTTCTGTCACCTTGCCTTCTCTGGTTCTTCCAAGCGGTGGTTCTGCTGTTGATGGCAGTACTGATGGTGGCGGAATGACAGTGGTTCCAGGGGTGAGGCACGGTTCTTCTTCTTCTCGTTGCAGAGGCGTGGGTTGCTGCCTTTTTTCAATGGTGCTCTCCTCGTTTGAAACTTCCTTCTTCTTTCAGTTTAAAAAATATAACTCTCTCCCCTCTGTTCGGTCTCTTTGAGTTTTCTTTTCCCCCCGGTTTTTTCTTATCTCTCTCTCTTGGTCTCGGGTTTTTTCGTTTTTTCTTTCTCCCCCCCTCTTTTTGCTTCAGGTCTCCACCTTTCTTTTATAGGCGAGCAAATGGAGCGGGGCAGCGTGGGCAGCGTGGGGAGCAGCACAACGTGGGTTGAGCTGGGCAACGTGGGGAGCAGCACAGCACCGGTCGGCTGGTCGGCGAGCGTGGTTGATCAAGGCGTGGCTTCGCGTCCTCCGAGGTGTATGGGCTCCGGGTTCTGTCAGCGCATGCGAGGAGAGAGGGGCACCGGCTGATTAAACAACTTTCTTCCCATGCTTGCTGCACGTTCGGGGGGGAAGAAGAAAGGGGAACAGTGCCGTTCAAAACGGCACCGTTCGTTCCTTCTTTTTTTCTTTTTTTCTTTTTTTGTGTATGAAACGGCGTCGTTTTGGGGAAAACACGCCGTTTCATTTAAAAATGGCGCTGAAAGAGCCAAATTTCAAATCAGCCCTTAATTATCTTTTGTTTCTTTCAATTGCGTCCCTGCCAATTTCGGTCCTCGCCCCCATAGTTGGCCACGTTTTCCAAATTGGTCCCTGGTTTCGGATTTTCACAATTGAGCCCCTAATTGGCTATTAAACTTCAATAATTATGCAATTAAACCCCTGATTTGACCTAATAAATTCCAAAAAAATATATTTTGGCCCCAGAACTTAAATTTCTTCTAATTAAAGCCCAAATTGACTTAAAAATCAGTTTTTCTTGCACTCAAATCCTCTATAAATTCAAATAAAATCCAATTAAGTCCATAAACATCCAAATTTGGGCTTTTCTCCTCAAAATTCAAATTTTCCTTCTCAACAGGGCTCTCATCCTTTAAGAAAATACTGTAAAAAATCCAATCTTTGTATTTTTTAACTTCCTTGACCAATCTTTCGACCATTTTCTGAGCTTCTTTGGCTATTTATTTTATTTTTGTGTGGGGACCCAAAACTGGGTTACAACAGATGCCCCTTTTTTATAATGCTTACAGAGCAAGGGCGTAGTAAGTTTTATAAAGATAATCCAATCTGAACTCCTGAAACTGATCTGGTCTAAGCTTGATCGATCTGAAACTCTTTCTTTACAGCAATCCTCTTCGACCTAAAAAAATGGGATCCCATCTGGCGATTCCCTGAAAATGAAAAAATATGAGGTCTCCTCTGGCGACCTCCTTTGACAACTATCGAAATAAGAGATCCCTTCTGGCGATTTTTTTTTTTAATCAACTTGGAACCCCATCTGGCGATTCCTATATGAAATATGAGATATGAGATATGAGTTCCCATCTGGCGACCTCCTTTGATGAATATCAAAATTTGAGATCCCTCCTGGCGATCTCTTTTAACCAACTTGGAATCCCATCTGGCGATTCCTTTTAACAAGCATGAAGTATGAGGTCTCATCTGGCGACCTCCAAAATAGTGAAACACGAGATCCCTTCTGGCGATCTCAAACAACTTGGAATCCCATCTGGCGATTCCTTTTAACCAACATGAAATACGAGGTCCCATCTGGCGACCTCCAAATAGTGAAACACGAGATCCCTTCTGGCGATCTCCTTTAATCAACTCGGAATCCCATCTGGCGATTCCTTTTAACAAACATGAAATATGAGGTCCCATCTGGCGACCTCCATAATAGTGAAATACGAGATCCCTTCTGGCGATCTCAAACAGCTTGGAATCCCATCTGGCGATTCCTGATTACCAACATAAAATATGAGGTCCCATCTGGCGACCTCCAAATAGTGAAACACGAGATCCCTTCTGGCGATCTCCTTTAATCAACTCGGAATCCCATCTGGCGATTCCTTGTAACAAACATGAAATATAAGGTCCCATCTGGCAACCTTCATAATAGTGAAATACGAGATCCCTTCTGGCGATCTCAAACAACTTGGAATCCCATCTAGCGATTCCTTATTACCAACATGAAATATGAGGTCCCATCTGGCGACCTCCAAATAGCAAAACACGAGATCCCTTCTGGCGATCTCCTTTAATCAACTCGGAATCCAATCTGGCGATCCCTTTTAACAAACATGAAATATGAGGTCCCATCTGGCGACCTCCATAATAGTGAAATACGAGATCCCTTCTGGCGATCTCAAACAGCTTGGAATCCCATCTGGCGATTCCTTATTACCAACATGAAATATGAGGTCCCATCTGGCGACCTCCAAATAGCGAAATCCCTTCTGGCGATCTCCTTTAATCAACTCGGAATCCCATCTGGCGATTCCTTTTAACAAACATCAAATATGAGGTCCCATCTGGCGACCTCCAAAATAGCAAAATACGAGATCCCTTCTGGCGATCTCAAACAACTTGGAATCCCATCTGGCGATTCTTTATTACCAAAGTTGATATCGATGTCGTTCTTCCTACGGGCAGGGTTTGGAAGTTATTATCTTCTCTTCTTGTTGTTCTAGAATCAACTCAATGATTCTTTCTTCGTCCACAATCTTGTTGGAATGCACTAAGATCTCCTCTTGTAACGATAAAAACAAACACGCAATGATTTATGATTAGATGCAATGCATGCATTCGTACCTGGTTTGAAACATAGGCCCCATCATCTTCTTCTAGTTCATGAAGCTCTTTCTTAACATGAGCTTGCTTTTGAAGTCGTATGCTGGATTCATCTCTCGTGTTGCCTCTTTTTACTGATTATATTCTTGGAGAAGAAGTCTTTGACTTTCTTCAAGTAGTCCTTTTCTCAAAATGTATGACTTGTTATTGCCTTTTTATCATGCTTTATCTTTTTCAAATCTACGGCTCTCATCTTGCTTTGAAAAATATGTAAAACTTTTCATGAAATATCTTTTATTGCCCCCAGTGTGGAGTGTGATCCTAGTCCGGGTTTTATAAAGGAGAAATTCTTTCTAGCTCAAATGGGATCACCAATGATAAACTCTTTAGAAAGTGAAAGGAAAATGAGTTTTTCTCATTTCAAAATGCACATTGTTAGGATCGATAAACTCTATTTTTATCTTGAAAGAAGTTTCAGGTGATTTATCAATTCATTATGCTATCCAGAGGTATAGTTGTACTTCAGGGGTAGCTTTTCTTAAATTTCATCTTTGACCGATTTATGATACTTTCTTTGTAACCACTCAACTTTGTTTAAAAAGGTGCATAATCTCATCATTTATTTAAAGAAAAGGTGGGCTCAAAGATAAATACAAAATCTGGTTGACATCATGAGCCTTGATTGTCAACTAGAGAAAATAAAAGCAAATAAAAACAATGACAAAAGCATGCTAAGGCAAATAAAGTCGGTTAACTACAGGAACTTCTTGGGTCACCCCATTCTGAAACTTCTCTACTCGCGTAAAAAGGTCTTGGTAGAGACTTCTTCTAGTGTGTGGACAATCAACCGTAGCAGCGCTTCATCTTCTCCCCCACGTGTGTTTCTTTGTCATCTCTTTCGATCTTACCTTCTTCATTATTGACAATTCTTGACCAAGGTTTTCCAGCCCTTTATCCACTATTACTTGCGTCATGACTAGGCAATGGTTTTGAATTGATGTTGGGTGAGTCTTCAAATGACACTCATCCTACATTGATGAGTTCCAACAACCTCCTCTTGAAAGCATAACAGGTTTCAATCCCATGCCCGGGATTACCCCCATGGTAGTCGCAAGTCAATTCAGGGTTGTACCAAATTGGAAACGGTGGTTGTAGTGGTAGTGTAGGGATAGGAGCTATTTGTCCAATGCTTAGTAGCTTGGCATATATGTCCTTCAAAGGCATGGGTAATGGTGGTAGTTGTTCTAAAATGTATCTTGTGTTTGGTCTTTGATGGTTGTTGTGGTTGTTTGACTGGTTATTTTCTCGATTAGGGGAAAAAGGTTTGTTAAAGTTTATGTGGGCCACATGAGAGGTAGGTATTTGTGGGTTATATGAATCCGTTATCTTGCCATTGGACCCATCTTCAAAGTTGTTAACGGGACCTTCCATTTTTCTTCCAATAAAACCCTTTGTCTCCAATGGCTCAACTATGCGTCCAGCTTTAATCCCTTGCTCTATTCTTTCCGCTATGCGTACAGCATCGTAGAAATGCCGAGCTGAGCTACCCATTAAATGCTCATAGTAGGGTGCCTTGAATGTATTGGCGAACAAAGTCACCATCTCCGTTTCTATCAAAGGGGGTTGCACATGGGTGGCCTCGTCCCTCCATCTTTGCGCATAAGCTCTTACTGACTCTTGGCTTCTCTTTTCCATTGACATAAGGCTTGTTCGATCTGGAGCAATTTCCAAATTGAACTTGTATTGCTTAAGGAAAGCCTCCACTAAATCTTTCCATTTCTTAATCCTGGCATTTTCCAACCTCATGTACCAACTTAGCGCCGACCCTGATAGACTGTCTTGAAAAAAATAGATCAGTAACTTATCGTCATGAATCACCTCAGCCATTTTATTGCAATAAGATCGAAGGTGAGTGTTTGGGCATTCCAACCCAGTGTACCTTATAAACTCCGATATCCTAAAATCTTTTGGTACCGTGATGTTTGGTACCAAACATATTTCAGACGCTCGCATGGGGTCAAACCAGTCATTTCCCTCGACTGCTCTTAACCTTTCTTCAAAAGCTGATATCTTATCATCGTTCATAAAACCAGTGGACATATCGGAAGGCCCATCTGCTGTTAAATCTATAGTGATGTGAGCTTGAGGGGGCTGAATGGGAATGGCAGGTGCAAAGTGTTGTTCCGTCACTGAATCTGCCCCCAAGTTCTGAGATACCCCCGGGACATGAACTGACGGTGCTCCTATAGGTGGTTGGGTAGAAGTTCCCTCCCCGTTCTTGGCTCTTAAAAGTTGCTCAAGCAAATGGGTCAGTCGAGAAACTTCATTTTTCACGGATTCCAACTCGGTCTGGTAATGCGACTCTAAGTGAGCTCTTTCTTCATTTTCCATTCTTGATCTGGACCGGGTTTGGTGGACTCTGGATGTGGGACCTATATTTCACGATCTGGACTGCATATGATAACAAAATGCGTGATGACAATGTGATGCACAACTGATGTGCGATGAGTATAACATTATTAATCTTGATGCAAATAAGATACATAACCTAAGGACAAGCTCTATTTATTAAGTGAGAGCGGGTAGGTTTTCTATCTAGTCTTTGAAGGGTCTCATATCTGCTCAGTGACGTTCTTCGTAAAGACAGTATGGGGGCGTTGCAAGAAACAGTTAAGACACGTATGCCCACCATTACCAAGCAGGCACTCAGATATGAGTTGGGTGTTTCACGCATTTAAACCCTGACCAATAGTCTTAGGGTAAATCGCTAATTCCCCACTTAACTTAAAGCTTGTGTGTACTTCTCAAAATAAAAGCAAGTGATACATGAGACAATTTTATACAATGCATAAATAATACGCGTAAAATAAAAAATCAAATACGCAAATATAAAAGGAAAGGCATATTAACAATAAACACACGAAAACACAAACAAATCAGACAAAAACAAAGCTTAGTCTACAAGGTCCCCAGTGGAGTCGCCATTCTGTCGCACGTATGCGGCTTCGCGGCGAAAAAATATTGTTTTTCCATTTTCTTATCTACAATGTAAATCTATCTATATCTATTTGGTAAATATGGGAAGACAAGAAAATATTGTCTTTGATCGGTGAAAAATGGAATGGGAGTCGCCACCTAGTATTTTGGTCACTAGGAACCCTAACTGGTCTCAGAGATTAGGTACGGGGACTGGTTGCGTAAAGGGAAGGTATTAGCACCCCAAATACGCCTTACCTAAGGTAAGCTGCATTGTTTGATTGTCTAATAAAAACTAAGGTGTTATTGTACTTCTAGTCGTTGGTCTGTCTATAGTTCAAGAAAAATCCTCCTCAGTAAGAAGGTCTTTTATCTTATCGGGTAAAATCCTAACCGTTCAAATGTCTATACCAAAAAAATATTTAGGAATACGTTTTACGTATAAATTCGTAATCCCAAATACTAAAAGAAAACAAAAAGATTTTTTTAGAATTTTTGAAATATTGGCCTAGTTCTCATGGCTTAAATAAACTGGTTATCAAAGCCAAAATGCATGCTAATACATATATTGTTTTTGAAAATTTCCTTTGTTGTGTGAAAATATGAGGTTATAATATTTATATATATATATATTGGAGAGACTAGGCTGTATTTTAAAAACAAAAAAAAATTTTTGAAAAATATTATTTTTTTTTTATATGTTTTAACAAAAAATCGGGTATTTTAATATTGGGTTTGTATTCTTACGGTATAAAAATACAAACCAATATTAATCCACCCTAATAACAAAATGCAGGAAAAATCAACAATATTTTTAAGGACTTTTGGAAAAAAAAATTTGAAAGCAAAAACATTTTTTATTTCGAAAATCTTTGATGTTTTGATGAAAACCAGGTATTTTAATACCGGATTTGTATCTTTACAGTATAAAAATACAAACCAGTATTGATCAAAATACAGTAACAAAATTGTGGAAATCACATAATTTTCAAAATAATTTTTTTTTTAAGAGTTTTTATTTTTAATAAAAAAAGTTTTTAAGTTGGGCCCCGTTCGACCCATATGGCTGGGCTTGACCCAGCAGGCCTAACCAGGTCACTGGCCCGAGCCAGTGTCCTGGGTGGAAGCTCACGCGTGCATCCTTAATATCATATACAAATGGTACTGTTCAAGTGAATTATAATTCACTTTGAACAGTAAAAATGCAAAACGAAAACCACGCACAGTAACATGCAAAAGAAGACACACATAGTAACATATGGTACTGTTCAAGTGAATTATAATTCACTTGAACAGTAACATTTGCATTTCACTGTTCAAGTGAATTATAATTCACTTGCACAGTGAAAATGCTAAAGGAAATCACCTTCACAGAGACGCAAAATGCTTACCTGGACGTGGAACCGAAAGGAGCGAAGACGATGCCGAACACTCACAGTGATGCTGGTGGCGGTGGAGAGAAAACCAATGAGGGCTCACGGTGGTTCTGGCAGTGGCTGGTCTGGCGGTGGCGTTGCTGCGGCTCCTCTTCCTCTTCCTTGCTGTTTTGGCGCTGCTTTTTCTCTGTTTCCCTTTCTCCTTCTACTCCCAACTGTGCTGTTGTCAACTACGAAGACAGTGGCAGCTGGTGGTGATGGCTTGGGTGGTGGTCGGTGGCTGGGGAGTCCGGTGACAGCAACTGTTCTTTCCTCTCTGCAGCGGCTCCTTCTCTTCTGTTTTTGGCTTTCTCTCCTCTGTCTCCGGTGTTCCCTTCCGTTTGCTGTTCGTTATTCTCTTTAGCCTCTTCCTCTAGTTTCTGTCACCTTGCCTTCTCTGGTTCTTCCAAGCGGTGGTTCTGCTGTTGATGGCAGTACTGATGGTGGCGGAATGACAGTGGTTCCAGGGGTGAGGCACGGTTCTTCTTCTTCTCGTTGCAGAGGCGTGGGTTGCTGCCTTTTTTCAATGGTGCTCTCCTCGTTTGAAACTTCCTTCTTCTTTCAGTTTAAAAAATATAACTCTCTCCCCTCTGTTCGGTCTCTTTGAGTTTTCTTTTCCCCCCGGTTTTTTCTTATCTCTCTCTCTTGGTCTCGGGTTTTTTCGTTTTTTCTTTCTCCCCCCCTCTTTTGCTTCAGGTCTCCACCTTTCTTTTATAGGCGAGCAAATGGAGCGGGGCAGCGTGGGCAGCGTGGGGAGCAGCACAACGTGGGTTGAGCTGGGCAACGTGGGGAGCAGCACAGCACCGGTCGGCTGGTCGGCGAGCGTGGTTGATCAAGGCGTGGCTTCGCGTCCTCCGAGGTGTATGGGCTCCGGGTTCTGTCAGCGCATGCGAGGAGAGAGGGGCACCGGCTGATTAAACAACTTTCTTCCCATGCTTGCTGCACGTTCGGGGGGGAAGAAGAAAGGGGAACAGTGCCGTTCAAAACGGCACCGTTCGTTCCTTCTTTTTTTCTTTTTTTCTTTTTTTGTGTATGAAACGGCGTCGTTTTGGGGAAAACACGCCGTTTCATTTAAAAATGGCGCCTGAAAGAGCCAAATTTCAAATCAGCCCTTAATTATCTTTTGTTTCTTTCAATTGCGTCCCTGCCAATTTCGGTCCTCGCCCCCATAGTTGGCCACGTTTTCCAAATTGATCTCTGGTTTCGGATTTTCACAATTGAGCCCCTAATTGGCTATTAAACTTCAATATTTATGCAATTAAGCTCATGATTTGACCTAATAAATTCCAAAAAAATATATTTTGGCCCCAGAACTTAAATTTCTTCTAATTAAAGCCCAAATTGACTTAAAAATCAGTTTTTCTTGCACTCAAATCCTCTATAAATTCAAATAAAATCCAATTAAGTCCATAAACATCCAAATTTGGGCTTTTCTCCTCAAAATTCAAATTTTCCTTCTCAACAGGGCTCGCATCCTTTAAGAAAATACTGTCAAAAATCCAATCTTTGTATTTTTTAACTTCCTTGACCAATCTTCCGACCATTTTCTGAGCTTTTTTGGCTATTTATTTTATTTTTGTGTGGGGACCCAAAAATGGGTTACAACAAACTTTATGAATGAACTCTCCTCATATCATATTCCCACGAGTGTTGACGAAGCTTTGGATGACTCTAGGTGGATCCAAGCTATGAAGGAGGAAATGGAAGCTTTACTAAAAAATAAAATGTGGACTCTTGTTTCTCTACCAAAAGGTCAAAAAACAGTGAGGAGATGACTTAGAGGAAATAGCAAGACTTCAAGAGCAATTGGCCACAGAATTTGAGATGAAAAATTTAGGAGGACTCAAATATTTTCTGGGAATTGAAGTTGCTAGGTCAAAACACGGCATATTCCTTTCCCATTGAAAATATATCCTGGATTTATTATCAGAGGTAGGATCTGGATTGTAAGCTTACAGATACACCGATAATTCAAAATCATAGACTAGGAGAATACCCAGACCAAGTGAACAGATAAAGGAAGGTATCAGAGAATAGTAGGAAAACTGATTTATCTCTCTCATACACGGCCAGAAATCACTTAAGCAGTAAGTGTGGTAAGCCAATTCATGCACTGTCCGAGTGAAGATCATATGAATGCAATGATTCGGACTCTCAAATACCTAAAGTTCTCTCCTGGAAAAGGACTTATGTTTACAAGAAACAATCACTTACGAGTGGAAGGCTACACAGATGCTGATTGGGCATGAAATATTTCTGATAGAAAATCAACTTCAGGTTATTTCATGTTGGTTGGAGAAAACCTAGTTACTTGGAGAAATAAGAAGCAAAAGGTGGTAGCATTATCAAGTGTTGAAGCTGAGTTTCGTGGGATGGCTAAAGGTCTTTGTGAACTTCTCTGGCTCCAAAGGCTATTAACTGAAATTGCCTTACTCCTAAAGGAGAAATGAATCTATTTTGTGATAACAAAGCTGCAATTGATATCTCTCACAATCCAGTCCAGCATGACCGGACCAAACATGTGGAAGTAGACCGACACTTCATCAAATAAAATCTTGAGGCCAAGATAATTCGATTTTCGTTTGTTAAATCCGAAGACCAGTTGACAGACATACTTACAAAAGTTGTATATAGTAGAAGCTTCTACAACTCACTTGGCAAGTTGGGCATCCGAGATATATATGCACCAACTTGAGGGGGAGTGTTGGCATGAGTTGTCATCTGCGAGATTAAAGGAGGAAGATCAGCAATATATTCATTATCAAATTAAGCCCATAAATGTATAGCTATAATTGGAAGTCTACGTTATTTACGTTATGGTAACAATCTGTTATATATATTCCCTTATTCAAGTAAATAAAAATATTGAAACAGAGAAGGATTTCTCTCTATTTGTTCCTCCATTCCGTCAACTCGACATTTCATGGCATATTCAGGGGACATATAGCCACTGCACGTGAAAGAAACAAATTTCTGAAGTAGAGATATATTGGGAGGGTAGAATTGAAAAAAGAAAAAAGTATTTACCATGTTCCAACAATCCCACTAGTGTTAGCTTGATCTTCATTCCCCACAAATATACCCTCGTCGTTCCAAAATTTGAAAATTTTGGATACTGTTCTTGATGCAGGAGGATGTTACTAGCCTTCAGTTTATGAATATGGAGCATTCAATATATGCATTTATGTATGCAATCGACATCAATGGTGATGGTCGCCTCCTATCCACCTTCTTTTTTCATGAGGGAATATCAGTGATAGTTTCTTTATCCTTGAAAATGGATAAATGCATTTCTGTGAGACTATCAAAAATTGTAACAATGAGTTTTCTGTGAAAGACCCCATTTAATCATTTCGCTCATAAGTCAACCAATAATCCATACAGAGAACAGTATTTCCCAGCTTAAATTACACTACAAAAGTATAATTACTCTCTAAAAATCGGACTATAAGCAAGAAGTTCGGGGAATTGACAATAGTGTATTCTTTTGGCACAGAGACCTTGAGAAATCTGTAGAATGCTGATGCATTCACTTCTTACAAACTTCCCATAATTTCTTACAGCCAATTGCAGACCCAGACAGAAAGATAGCAGTGTCACAAGTTCTATTTATCGAGCTTCAAGTTCTGTGATGGAGACATTGTTAATAGAACATCTCTGTTTGTTCTGTTCAGAGGATTCTTTGTCTAAATAACCTAACCTTTCAGCGAATGCTGATTGTTTGGGAGCAGGAAGATCCACAATTTCGCTGTTTAGCATTGAAATTATAGTAGAAATAGTTGGTCTATCAGCCCTGTATTGCGTATTCAGGGGACATATAGCCACTGCATACGAAAAAAGAGATTAATGAAACAGTGATAGATGATAAGAATGGGATTTAAGAAACAAACAGGACTTACTATGTTCCGACAACCCTTCTAGTGTTTGCTTGATCTTCATTGCCACCAAATATCCTGGCCATACCAAAGTCTGAAATTTTCGGATTCAAATATCCTGGCCTTCAGATCTCGATGAATAATTTTTAGTCTGGAATCCCTGTGAAGGTAGAGCAGACCTCGACAGATTCCGTCAACAATGTCAAAACGTTTATTCCAATCTAGAAGTTGTTTCCTGAGAGGATCTAGACAAATTTCAGCCAAAAAAGAAGTGTGAGAGCTTCAATATTTGACTCGAAAAAGAAATTGTAATCTGCTTCAAATGGTTATGTAAGTTGGGGTAATTAGCTCTGACCAAAAAGAAATGCATCTAAGCTTTTGTTTGGCATGTACTCATAGACCAACATCTTCTCTTCTCCTTCAACACAGCAACCAAGGAGTCTCACAAGATTCCTATGTTGCAGTTTAGAAATCACCACAACCTCATTCATAAATTCTTCTAGTCCTTGCCCAGATGCTCTTGACAGTCTCTTCACAGCTATTTCCTGTCCATCTGGCAATCTTCCCTGCAAAGTTCCATTCATCCTATTTCTGTCAATTCAATTAACAATAAAAACTCCACTAGCTCACAGGCATTATTACCTTGTACACTGGACCAAAACCACCCTGCCCAAGCTTATTGGCTATGTCAAAGTTGTTTGTTGCAGCTACAAGCTCTGGTAAACTTAAAAGTGGTAGTTTAACTTGGTTCAAGTCGTTTTGCATCATGCTTTCGTCTAGTGAGATCTTCATGCTTCTCTTCTTCCTTTCTGAGTTGCATCCAGGAATTAGGCATCAGTTGAACATTGCATTTTTTTCTTTTCAATTAAAAGAGAGGATGGTTTTCAAGTCCAGCAATGGCTAGTACTGAAATGCATACTTACCTCTATAATCAGCAATTCGCCTCCACATACAGAACACACAGATTGCGCTGATAATAGCTCCCACAACCACCGTTAAACCGATAATTACCTTCACACTTGTAGTTCTATTCTCTGCAGAAAACAGAGGTTTGAATTTTTAGATTTGACAAAAGCAATCCAGGGGAAAGGATCAAATTTCTTCTACTATCTACATGAATACGAAAGTACAACAGTAATTTCTATGAATATTTGAACAGAAGAAAATTTGAAGAAGTCTTGTAAAAGAAAACTAGACAAAAAAAAAATGAAACGATTACCAAGTTCTGAATAAGCTAGGCGAACGTAAAGATCTGCCCCTCCTCTAGGATAGTTCCTTATATCAGTTAAGTTTTCCCACCACAACATACAGCGTATACCAGTATAATATGCATAAGCTATCCAGGAACAATTATTCATGCAGTTTTCTCTACATGTTTGTTCCGAAACTGCGAAGGACGAGTCAGCAAAGTCTGGCACTTTCACTGTCCGCAGCTTCAAGAACCCATCTTCTTTGCCCGCTTCACCACCATATTGTATTCTTTCGCACTGCAGAGGTCTCCTCCTAACACAACCACTAGTCCAGTTTCTACTATTCCATTCATCTGCATCTTTTGGTTCAAACCCTTTCATACAACTGCAAATTGGTGAGTTCTTTGCATTACAGATTCCAAATGACCCATACTTACTGTAGACATCGCACTCATCGGTTGGAACTCGCCCCACGTTAACCCATTCCTCCTGGCTCCTTCCCATAATGCCAATATAGTTCACTAAAACTTCCATCATAACTCAAAACATATCTTCCGATATATGATTCGTTGGCAGAATTTGAGATTAGGGTATACGTCCCGTTTCCATCTTGTACAATATCAAATCCGTTGATATTAACTGAATTCATTACTGGAATAGCAATAAATACCTGACCATTCCATGGACCAGACCGATAGATTGGATGACTATGATTCCAAATGAAACAATGAGGTATCCTCACTGGATTAATTCCAACAGTGAACGTCCCAATGGATGGATCTGAAGGGCTTCTCCATGAGGATAGCAATGTCTTCTCGCCTGTTCTTGCGTTAGCAGTAAGTCTCATGTTCGTTATCATTGTATCAGAAGGTTCCTGAAAACTTTACCATAAGCTGTTTCCACTTCCGATTTCTCGCAGGACAAGGTTTCCATCATCCATAAGCCGTGCACTTGAATTACTGACTCCCTTTGAAACATTTGATGACCAAAGAGTTTCTTTCTGACCATTCAAAACCACAAGATTTCCATCCCCAGATATTGTCATCACCCCAGAAGAATCGTTGAGTGGCTTGTTTCTGTTAGCTACCCAGACTGGTGTTATAGCCGTAACACTACTGAACCATATTCCTACATAGCGATTAGTGGAATTGACAGGGCTGAAAAATCCCAGTTTGAACTTATTTCCCGCAGAGACTATTGCATCAGGATCTTTGACATACTGAGATGAAGTAATTGTATCTCTGGCAGCACCAAGTTGCAAACAAAAAAAACACAGTAGGAGTAGAAGGGCTACCATGAATTTGCTGCTGCCAAGTCCAGCTGTTGGATATTCTTTTAACGAATTGCTCGTGCTTCGTTACAATGAAAGGCTTACTAGATTTTGAGTGATGGACCAGTCGATATATGCATGTCATTGGCAACAAATATCGCTTCTTTTGTCAAGTTTATGTCCTCTTATGGAGATTGTTATTTTATCACGCATCTCAATCAAAAGGTAAACCTGAAAGGTTGGGTTTTTCAACAATTGTGACAGGTGCTTCCCTTTTCCTGGAAGGAGATTATTGGCACAAAAGTCGCCGCGGCAGGTACGTGCCGTCCGTAGGGATGGCAATTTTATTTGTATAGTACCAGTCCAAATGTAATTCCATGAAGGTTCAAGAGCAAGAACAAGAACAAGATAAGAAGATGGTGAAACGTCTTGTCACGTTATGGACATGTTTGCATAATTACAAAAATGTTTTATGAATATTATTCTTTTATGGATAGGTTCTTCACGGTCAATAACTCAGCATATGTAGCCATGTCAGTCACTCGGAAAAAAAATGGAAACATTTTTCTTTCACCAGCACAAGGCTTTGACAAAAACAAGTCCTAATGGGTCACTATCTGTAAGGCTTGTTTCCATTTCAACCTAAAGAAATTACGGTTTCGTGGCTCATTCTTGAGAATTCACCATAAGTCATCGATGGCAAACATAAGTCACCATAAAGTTTTGTAAATTGTTTTAAAAACTCCATATTAAAATCATGATGATTAAAAAACTATATTTTATTGTTTTTTTCAAACCTTTTAACCTGCAATCTTAAAAACTACCACAATATAAAACACACATACTCACTTGTTTTCTCAAAGCTAAAAATTGATTATTATTAAACTTGGTTTAACGAGTCAATTGAAAACTCAATCATCTTGGGATTTGGTTGAGCTAAGACTTCACTTAGATATCTCAAAATATAAAAGGAGTTAATTTGGTATCATCTGATGAAAAACTCCAAACCCGATGCCGCATTAGGTTAAGGGGTTGGGCTCGCTCCCATGCATCCCCAAGTGCGCTACCCATGAATCAATTAACATAGTTAAAACTCACCATTAAAAAAAGAAAAAAAAAAACTAGATTAATTTGTTTAAACCTCTCTTCATCCATGATTTAGGCCTTGTTTTATGTTAACTTTTAGTTGAGTTTAGTATATACTAGATAGCTTGCTTGTGCTTCACGATGGGGCAAATTGATGTTTTTGAAGCATAAAAAATCAATGATAGAGTGCTGTAAGTGTATTTTTTTAAAAAATAAAAATTAATAGCTCCACATCATAAAAAGAAAAATGAAAAAACAAATATTGACCATTAATCCCTAGGATTCCAAACAATTAAAGATAAAATCAAGGAAAAATATCAATGAACAAAAAAAAAAGTAAAAATAAAAACCCAACAGACCCGGGTGATGAAATGGAAAAAAAAAAAACCAAGATTATAGATCCAATGATGAAATGGAAAACAAATTAAAATTTGTTAAAGGTGTCAAGAATAAAAAATTAAAAACAAAACACAAAGGACCAAAACTTATAATACCATCAAATAATGAAATAAAGGAACAAATTGAGAATTCCTAAGTCCATAAATTTACAAAAGAATCAAAAATAAAAATAAAAATCAAATGAGTGATGACCATATTCAAAAAAATAAAAAACTTAAAAAAAATAAAATTTAAAATACATCATTTGATGCTCAAAATGCTCGACCTGACAAGTTGACTCATGATGTTGAAGCACAAGTCATAAAAAATCTGATATTTATATTTCATTCATAAGCAAAAATCCTTGTAAGAAAAACTAAATTGAACAAAGTTAAAATAAAAAACTTCAGATAACACGTGTTTTTTTTTTTTTGCAAAATAAATGGGAAATCCTATAGGAATTGGGGGGAAAGTAAGAAAATATCCTCTTCGTGTTTTGTTTTTTTCAAAATAAATGGGAAATCCCATAGGAATTGGGGGGAAAGTAAAAAAATATTTGAGGATGAAACTGGAAAAATAAAAAAAACTAAAAAAAGGAAAAAAATCAAGCAATTTTTGGTGAACCATCTAAATTCAAGTTAATCTTTTATAGTAAAAAAACTATTAAAATCCAAACCTAGGCTCAATTAAGAAACTCAATATAAAACAAATTCAATGTTAAAGGGTGAGATAAATTAATTTAATTAAAAAAATTCTTGTTAGAAGAACAGGATCTAACAAAAAGCACCAAACAAATATGAGGCAATACTAGACTAATTTATTGTTGTAGGATAAAATAAATTAATTTAATTTAATTTTAAAAAATCATTTTAAAAGAGGTAGATCCAACAAAAAAAAAAAAAACAAGGCAACTCATGTTACTTTTAAAAAGTCAGAAAAGTCCCTTTGAAAGTGAAAAAAAAAATATCAAATGATCAAACAAAAAAAATCCTGAACTAACCTAACTAAATTTAATAACCCATGACCCGAGTTATGAGATAGGAATAAATTCACCAAAAAATAAACAAAACAAATCACAAAGTTTAAAGGGTCAATAAGTCAATTTCAAATTATAGATTGGTCAAAGTCCTTACTTTAGATAGGTCAAGTCCTTGCTTTCTTCCTTCCTAATATTGAGTTTTTCTTACTTTTTTTCGTGAGCTCATCTTTGAATCAAGAAGTGCATGAAGTGCAAGAATAAAACAAATCAATTTTTTAAAAGGATTTAAAACAAAATTGAATTTAAATCGAGCTAATCATCGAAACTGGTGGGCTAAGTTATGATTGTTGAAGACAAACACAAAAAATTAACAAATCAAAATTCTCAATCATAAAAAAATCAAAAAAATAAAAACAATGAGGACTAAATCATGCACAAAAAAAGATTATTGAAAAGAAAATAATTAGGGATTAAATTGAAAAAACAAAATAAATGAAGAAAAGGATAAAAAAAGAGCAATAAAAAAAATAAGGACCAAAATTAAAAACAAAATAAAATTAAATTAAATTCTAAAAAATGAAATTAAAAAATAATCAATGCAAAGAATAACAAAATAACTATAAAAAAAATGATAATCAAATTGGATATAAAAATTATATGAAATAAAATGTAGAGGGATGAAATTAAAATAAATAAATTCAAGAAGCCTTAAAATTAAAAACAAATAAAAATTTAAAAAATAAAGACCAACTTTAATTGGAGAATATATTTGAATTATTAAAAAGCTCAACACGAAAACCAATCCATAAGAAAGAGAAAAGAAAAGGAAGAGGAAATACCTTCATCATCACTGAATCGCCGCTAACTAGGCCAAATGCAACGCACCAACATCTGTATTGCCACCTAACATGTCATATGGCACAACCGTGAGTGGATTTTGACCATCTCATTTAGTGGGGGTGATGATGCTCAAATGCATGCATAGCACACATTGATATTTTATATTGATTTATTAATATTTTAATAATTAGAATTATTAAAAAGCCTTGAGGGTATCCTAATATGACACCCAAAAAAAAAACTTCTTACAAACTTCCCATAATTTCTTACAACTAATTGCAGACCCAGACAGAAAGATAGCAATGTCACAAAGTTCTATTTATCGAGCTTCAAGTGCTGTGATGGAGACATTGTTAATAGAACATCTTTGTTTGTTCTGTTCAGAGGATTCTTTGTCAAAATAACCTAGCCTTTCAGCGAATGCTGATTGTTTGGGAGCAGGAAGATCCACAATTTCGCTGTTTAGCATTGAAATTACTGTAGATATAGTTGGTCTATCTCTTGCAAGCTCCTGAACACATAACAGACCAATATGTATGCACCGAAAAACTTCAACCTCAAAAGAAGGGTTTGAAATTACAGGATCTACTATAGCTCCAATGTTTCCCTCATTCCATGAGTTCCATGCCTGCAAAGTGAAAATACCAACACACATAAGAATATCTAATTATAAATCCACAGCAAAAATTAGGGATTTTACATTACAAAGCAAAGAGTTGGAGGACATACAAATCCTATCAGGCTCGAAACTTGTTCAGAGTCATAGAAACTGGTATTTTTCCTCCCACTTGCAATCTCCAACAACAAAACTCCAAAACTAAAAACATCTGATTTCTCTGAAAATCGGCCCTGTATTGCATATTCAGGGGACATATAGCCGCTGCATACGAAAAAAGAGATTAATGAAATAGTGATAGATGATAAGAATGGGATTTAAGAAAGAAACAGGACTTACTATGTTCCGACAACCCTTCTAGTGTTCGCTTGATCTTCATTGCCATCAAATATCCTGGCCATACCAAAGTCTGAAATTTTCGGATTCAAATTTTCGTCCAGAAGGATGTTACTTGCCTTCAGATCTCGATGAATAATTTTTAGTCTGGAATCCCTGTGAAGGTAGAGCAGACCTCGACAGATTCCGTCAACAATGTCAAAACGTTTATTCCAATCTAGAAGTTGTTTCCTGAGAGGATCTAGACAAATTGCAGCCAAAAAAGAAGTGTGAGAGCTTCAATAGTTGACTCGTAAAAGAAATTGTAATCTGCTCTAATGGTTATGCAAGTTGGGTAATTAGCTCTGACCAAAAAGAAATGCATCTAAGCTTTTGTTTGGCATGTACTCATAGACCAACATCTTCTCTTCTCCTTCAACACAGCAACCAAGGAGTCTCACAAGATTCTTATGTTGCAGTTTAGAAATCACCACAACCTCATTCATAAATTCTTCTAGTCCTTGCCCAGATGCTCTTGACAGTCTCTTCACAGCTATTTCCTGTCCATCTGCCAATCTTCCCTGCAAAGTTCCATTCATCCTACTTCTGGCAATTCAATTCAATTAACAATAAAAACTCCACTAGCTCACAAGCATTATTACCTTGTACACTGGACCAAAACCACCCTGCCCAAGCTTATTGGCAATGTCAAAGTTGTTTGTTGCAGCTACAAGCTCTGGTAAACTTAAAAGTGGTAGTTTAGCTTGGTTCAAGCCGTCTTGCATCATGCTTTCGTCTGGTAAGATCTTCTTGCTTCTCTTCTTCCTTTCTGAGTTACATCCAGGAAGTAGGCATCAGTTGAACATTGCATTTTGTTTCTTTTCAATTAAAAGAGAGGATGGTTTTCAAGTCCAGCAATGGCTAGTACTCAAATGCATACTTACCTCTATAATCAGTAATTCGCCTCCACATACAGAACACACAGATTGCGCTGATAATAGCTCCCACAACCACTGTTAAACCGATAATTACCTTCACACTTGTAGTTCTATTCTCTGCAGAAAACAGAGGTTTGAATTTTTAGATTTGACAAAAGCAATCCAGGGGAAAGGATCAAATTTCTTCAACTATCTACATGAATACGAAAGTACAACAGTAATTTCTATGAATATTTGAACAGAGTAAAATTTGAAGCAGTATTGTAAAAGAAAACCAGACAAAAAAAATGAAACAATTACCAAGTTCTGAATAAGCTAGGCGAACGTAGAGATCTGCCCCTCCACTAGGTAACTTCCTTGTATCAGTTAAGCTTTCCCACCACAACATACAGCTTATACCAGTATAATATGCATAAGCTATGCAGGAACAATTATTCATGCAATTTTCTCTACATGTTTGTTCCGAAACTGCGAAGGACCGGTCAGCAAAGTCTGGCACTTTCACTGTCTGCAGCTTCAAGAACCCATCTTCTTTGCCCGCTTCACCACCATATTGTATTCTTTCGCACTGCATAGGTCTCCTCCTAACACAACCACTAGTCCAGTTTCTACTATTCCATTCATCTGCATCTTTTGGTTCAAACCCTTTCATACAACTGCAAATTGGTGAGTTCTTTGCATTACAGATTCCAAATGACCCACACTTACCGTAGTCATCGCACTCATCGTTTGGAACTCGCCACACGTTAACCCATTCCTCCTTCCCATAATCCCAATATAGTTCACTAAAACTTCCATCATAACTCAAAACAAAACTTCCGATAAATGATTCGTTGGCAGAACTTAAGATTAGGGTAAACGTCCCATTTCCATCAGGTAAAATATCAAATCCATTGATATTAACTGATATCATTCCTGGAATTCCAATAAATACCTGATCATTCCATGGACCAGTCCGATAGATTGGATGACTATAATTCCAAATGAAACTCTGAGGTATCCTTCCTGGATCAATTCCAACAGAGAAGGCCCCAATGGATGGATCTGAAGGGCTTCTCCATGAGGATAGCAATGTCTTCTCGCCAGTTCTTACGTTAGCAGTAAGTCTCATGTTCGGTATCATTGTATCAGAAGGTTCCTGAAAACTCTCCCATAAGCTGTTTCCACTTCCGATTTCTCGCAAGACAAGGTTTCCATCATCCATAAGCCATGCACTTGAATTACCGACTCCCTTTGAGACATTTGATGACCAAAGAGTTTCTTTCTGACCATTCAAAACCACAAGATTTCCATCCCCAGATATTGTCATCACCCCAGAAGAATCGTTGAGTGGCTTGTTTCTGTTAGCTACCCAGACTGGTGTTATAGGCGTAACACTACTGAACCATATTCCTACATAGCGATTAGTGGAATTAAGAGGGCTGAAAAATCCCAGTTTGAACTTATTTCCCGCAGAGACTATTGCATCAGGATCTTTGACATACTGAGATGAAGTAATTGTATCTCTGGCAGCACCAAGTTGCAAACAAAGAAAACACAGTAGGAGTAGAAGGGCTACCATGAATTTGCTGCTGCCAAGTCCAGCAGTTGGATATTCTTTTAACGATTGCTTGTGCTTCGTTACATTAATGAAAGGCTTACTAGATTTTGAGTGATGGACCAGTCGATACATGCATGGCATTGGCAACAAATGTCGCTTCTATATATTGTCAAGTTTATGTCCTCTTATGGAGAGTGTTATTTTATCACGCAACTCAATCAAAAGGTAAACCTGAAAGGTTGGGTTTTTCAACAATTGTGACAGGTTCTCTTTTCCTGGAAGGAGATTATAGGAACAAAAGTCGCCGGTTTGGCCTTCCCAGGCAGGTACGTGCCGGCCGCAGGGATGACAATTTTATTTGTATACCAGTCAAAATGTAACTTCTTGTCTGGCTATGGACATGTTCAAATAGGTTGAATCGAATTGCTAAGCTGGATGGTCTATTCTGCCATTAAAACAAACGACTACCATTCCAAACAAAAACCTCAGGATGGAATTGAAGAGCTTGTCCATGGTGTAAGTGGTCCTCCTCTCAACTGTTCATCTAAATTCAATACAAAACAAAAGCTTTTATTGGCTAGTTTTGACTTGCCAACTCACATGTAAACGTGAAAAAATTTCGTATAACAAAATAGTAGTTGACAGCTTAAATGTTAAATTTTCAATTATATTACAATTTAGAATAACAATTGTATGGAGAATCAAGCTTATATTATTAGCATAACAATGATGTTAAAACAACAGAAAATAAATTAACGTGAAATGTATTGATTATCTAGAATTGTATTACTTAAGTTTGTAGTTGAGGTTTTGCATGTGTTGTAATGCAAATTTAAAAATCAAGGGCTCTAAAATTTAATTCAAAAGGGAATAGTGAAAATAAAATAAAATTTGAGAAGATTTAATTACTTAATTTGTTTTTACTAAATTATATGTAGATGGCAAGTTATTCTTGTTAATAAAAGACTAAATATATGTAGTAGATAAGATACCTTTTATACTATATTTTAAAAAATATAACTTTACTATATTATCCCTGATCAATTGATAAATAATATTTTAATTCTTTAAAAAATACAACTTTATCCCTGAAATTAAAGCAATTATTCAGTAAAGAAAAAAATAGTCAATACAATACTTAAATCTATATTATTTCTCCTCACCTACTGCACCAAAAAGCTAAGCCCTTTTTATTTTTTTGTAATAATATATATATATATATATATATATATATATATATATATATATATATATATATATATATATATATATTTGTTTCACACAGCATCACCCGGGATGCTGCCACCAGCCCAACCACCATTTTCAGGCCTGAGATGGACCCTTATCCACATCAGGCTTAAATATAATACTGATGATTTTTTTGATGTGGCCCAATGCATATGAACGAGCGAGGAATAATGCAAATTTTGGATTTTGGATTTCCTTTGGGATATCATTTCATAGAATGATTTAGACTCATTTTGTAGCTAAGCTTCAAACGCTTCGATCAGATAATGGTGGCGAGTATGTGATTCAACAATTTTGTAATTATTTCCACCACTATGGACTAATTCATGAGACTTCATTTCCCTAGACTCCGCAACAAAATGGTATTGCAGAATGCAAGAATCGTCACATTCTTGAAACTGCTCGAGCTTTGTTACTTGGGCTCACGTACCTAACCACTACTAGGGTGATGTTGTTGCCATGGCTGTCCATCTCATTAATCGCATGCCTTCAAAAGTTCTTGAGTTTAAGACTCCGCTACAGGTCTTGTCAACCTATGTGTCATTACCCACAATATTGATGCTTCCGTCAAGCATTAGTTGTGTTGCGTATGTTCACCTCCACAAGAATCAACGCACAAAACTTGATCCATGTGCCATTTGTTGTCTTTTTTTGGGATATGCTACACACCAAAAGGGGTACCGATGTTATGACCCAATTACTAGGCACACATATGTGACTATGGATGTGATGTTTTGAAAATAAAAAGGAATGAGAAAAGGCAACAAGGCCCTTGGAGGCTTAAAGAGAGGGTATAAATGAATGAAGGGTAGTGTGGTAATTGACCAATAGTTGATAAATATAAATAAGAAGAAAAAAAAAGAGGGATCTGAAATTTGGAGAGAGAACCGGTAGGAGAGAAGGGAGGAAGAAGAAGAAGAAGAGAAAAGAGGGGAAAATAAAGGAAAAAGGAAGAGGTTGGAGAAAATAAGGAAGAGGGTAAGATTTTATGCTTTAATATGTATAATATGTTTTCTTTAGCTTTAAATTTTGGTTTTGATTAATTTTAGAGTTTTGAAGATTGTGTTTTGAGTTTATTGATGAATTAATTTGAAGGTTAGGGGTTGATTGTTGTGGGTAATTGATTATTAAGTTGAATTTGAGATATTGTAGATAAAAATGATGATTTTGAGTTATGGTTGAATTGAATGATGAAGTTGAGTTATAAATCTGGAACTAACAGTAGGTGATCTGTTGAAATTCTGGGTTTGAGGTTGAAGATGATGAAAATTCAGTTTGGTCCCTTAATTTATAAAAATTACAGTTTAGTCCCCAAACTTTGGAAAATTACAAATCGGTCCCTGAAGCATATTCCGAGATTCTGAACAGAATAACATATGAATTATGGGCAGAATTACTGTATAGATAAGAGAATTTAAAACTTTCAATTTGGTCCTCCAATTTGACAAATTATGATTTGACCCCTAAAATTTTGATAAAATCACATTTTGGACCTTGGGGCATAATTCAAGATTTTGGACAAAGATAAGGATGAATTATGGATAAATTTCATTATGGTTATGTATTTACAGTTTGGTCCTCCAATTTTGGTAAAATTACATTTTGGTCCCTATTTTGGAAAAATTGTCGATTTAGTCACTAAACCTAGGAGACTAAGCCTGGTTTCCTTTTATGCATTGGGATCTTTTGTTTGATTTGTTTTTAAGTATATTTCATATATTTATTGTAGGTTCTCTTAACGATCCTTAATAGGATTTTCGGGTCTTTCGTCTGACATTTCTTTAGTTCAATATTTTCCGAGTGAGTGGAATAATCTTTAATATGCATATAATATAAATAAATATGTATGTTGATTATACAATGAGTACAACTAGTAAATTTCTTGAATATTTATATATGTTGCTTTATTTTTTGAGTACTCATTTATTCTTGAATTTGCACTCGCAATCTGATAAAGTAAATTCTATTTGATATGATATATGTTTCTTTGATGATTCTGTGAATATCTATTATGCCTTGATATGGGACTTGTTAGTAACTTCATGCTAACGGAGGGTAGTTAGCCTGTGTGCACATAGTATTCTATATACCTAGCTAGTGAGAAAGGCATCAGCCTGTGGCGACTGATCATCTCACAGTGGTCACCGACGAGTGTCATCTGGTCACCTACGAGTGTCATTTGGTCACCTTCGGGTGTCATCTGATCTTTGACATGTAATCCACTACGTTATGATAATATGTTTAGTAAGTATATGTATATCAAGATAAATCATATTAATATCTAAAATATCTAAAATGTATATTAAATGTTATTCCCTCATTGAGTTGGTTGAACTCACCTCTCATTCTTAATATTATTTCAGGTTCTTAGTTTCTGATAGCAGTTGGACTTTGTTGAGTGTTTCCGCTTCTTCAGTTCTGGTCGGTATGCCTTGCTTGTTTGCGAGGCTTTCCTTTCAGTTTTGATTTGATGTCTTAGACGCTCCACTGTTACCTTGGTTTAATTAAATTTGGATTTTGAAAATGTAATGAGTATTATGAATTATTATTTTTGTTTTAATAACTATCTTTCGGTTTCATTAGTTTTGAATAATATGATATTTCTGAAGATTATGAGACACTGCATATTTTTGAATAAATTGTTCTTTTGATATGTTCGTTTTGAGGCTTAGCGTAGGTGAGGTGTCCTTTCGACACCGCTCCTGCGTTGCCGGTCAGGGACCCGGGATTCAGGTCGTGACAATGGATATCTCGTTCCTTGAATCTGACACTTTCTACTCTCCTGCTGCACCTAATTCTTCTCTTCAGGGGGAGACACAAGTAGAAGAAATGAATTGGTTGACATTTGACTGGTTCAAAGACATTGATATGACACCGAATACAACTCAGCCTATTATCAATCAGGAATCTAATCTAGAGTTGGCATCACCAGAAACTTTACCTATTATTAATCAGGAATCTAATCAAGAGTTGACATCTCCGGAAGCTGAAGTAACATCTCCAGAAGCAGTAATAGTAACCCCCCACTCTTCAGTATCCAATGACCCATCTCCTGATAATATCATTGAGGCAAGCTCTCCTATCCCACCTCACATTCTTGATGATATGGATACCCTTGTTGGCTATAAGTTACCTTTTAGGCAAAATCGAGGAAAACCACCAAACAGATATTCTCCAGAACTAGAGGATCAAAGATCAAGATATCCAATTGCCAATTATGTTTCGACAAAGAAACTATCTGAACCTCTCAAGAACTTTATGAATGAACTCTCCTCACATCATATTCCCACGAGTGTTGACAAAGCTTTGGATGACTCCAGGTGGATCTAAGCTATGAAGGAGGAAATGGAAGCTTTACTAAAAAATAAAACGTGGACTCTTGTTTCTCTACCAAAAGGTCAAAAAACAGTGGGATGTAAGTGGGTATTCTCCATCAAGTACAAAGCCGATGGGTCAGTTGAAAGGTAAAAAGCAAGGCTAGTGGCAAAGGGCTATACACAAACCTATAGCATAGATTATCAAGAAACATTCTCACTTGTTGCAAAATTGAGTATTGTCAGAGTTCTACTATCTCTCGCATCAAATCTTGATTGGCCATTACACCAGTTTGATGTTAAAAACACATTTTTACATGGAGATCTTGAAGAAGAAATCTACATGGATGTCCCTCCAGGATATATGGCAAACTCTGAAGCTAAGATCATGTGCAAACTACAAAGAACTTTATACGGCCTGAAGCAGTCTCCTAAAGCATGGTTTGGGCGCTTGAACTCAGCAATGAGGAAATATGGCTTCCAACAAAGCATCTCGGATCATACTTTATTCTTAAAACATAACCGGGGTAAGGTAACAGCTTTGATAGTGTATGTAGATGATATGATCATTACAGGAGATGACTTAGAGGAAGTAGCAAGACTTCAAAAGCAATTGGCCACAGAATTTGAGATGAAAAATCTAGGAGGACTCAAATATTTTATGGGAATTGAAGTTGCTAGGTCAAAACATGACATATTCCTTTCCCAATGAAAATATATCCTGGATTTATTATCAGACGTAGGATTACTGGATTGTAAGCCTACAGATACACCGATAATTCAAAATCACAGACTAGGAGAATACCCAGACCAAGTGCCAACAGATAAAGGAAGGTATCAGAGAATAGTAGGAAAACTGATTTATCTCTCTCATACACGGCCGGACATTGCTTATGCAGTAAGTGTGGTAAGCCAATTCATGCACTGTTCGAGTGAAGATCATATGAATGCAGTGATTCAGATTCTCAAATACCTAAAGTTCTCTCCTGGAAAAGGACTTATGTTTACAAGAAACAATCACTTACGAGTGGAAGGCTACACAGATGCTGACTGGGCATGAAATATTTCTGATAGAAAATCAACTTCAGGTTATTTCATGTTGGTTGGAGAAAACCTAGTTACTTGGAGAAATAAGAAGCAAAATGTGGTAGCATTATCAAGTGCTGAAGCTGAGTTTTGTGGGATGGCTAAAGGTCTTTGTGAACTTCTCTGGCTCCAAAGGCTATTAACTGAAATTGGCCTTACTCCTAAGGGAGAAATGAATCTATTTTGTGATAACAAAGCTGCAATTGATATCTCTCACAATCCAGTCCAGCATGACCGGACCAAACATGTGGAAGTAAACCGACACTTCATCAAATAAAATCTTGAGGCCAAGATAATTCGATTTTTATTTGTTAAATCCGAAGACCAGTCGGCAGATATACTTACAAAAGTTGTATGTAGTAAAAGCTTCTACAACTCACTTGGCAAGTTGGGCATCCGAGATATATATGCACCAACTTGAAGGGGAGTGTTGGCATGAGTTGTCCTTTGCGAGATTAAAGGAGGAAGATCAGCAATATATTTATTATCAAATTAAGCCCATAAATGTATAGCTATAATTGGAAGTTTATGTTATTTACGTTACGGTAACAATCTGTTATATATATTCCTTTATTCATGTAAAAAAAAATATTGAAACAGAGAAGGATTTCTCTCTATTTGTTCCTCCATTCTGTCAACTCGACCTTTCATGGCATATTAGGGGACATATAGGGATATACTGGGAGGGTAGAATTGAAAAAAGAAACAAATTTCTGAAGTAGAGATATACTGGGAGGGTAGAATTGAAAAAAGAAAAAAGTATTTACCATGTTCCAACAATCCTACTAGTGTTAGCTTGATCTTCATTCCCCACAAATATACCCTCGTCGTTCCAAAATTTGAAAATTTTGGATACAGTTCTTGATGCAGGAGGATGTTACTAGCCTTCAGTTTATGAATATGGAGCATTCAATATATGCATTTATGCATGCAATCGACATCAATGGTGATGGTCGCCTTCTATCCACCTTCTTTTTTCATGAGGGAATATCAGTGATAGTTTTTTATCCTTGAAAACGGATAAATGCATTTCTGTGAGACTATCAAAAATTGTAACGAGTTTTCTGTGAAAGACCCATTAATCATTTCTCTCCAAAGTCAACCAATAATCCATACAGAGAACAGTATTTCCCAGCATAAATTACACTACAAAAGTATAATTACTCTCTAAAAATCGGACTATAAGCAAGAAGTTCGGGGAATTGACAATAGTGTATTCTTTTGGCACAGAGACCTTGAGAAATCTGTAGAATGCTGATGCATTCACTTCTTACAAACTTCCCATAATTTCTTACAGCCAATTGCAGACCCAGACAGAAAGATAGCAATGTCAGAAGTTCTATTTATCGAGCTTCAAGTTCTGTGATGGAGACATTGTTAATAGAAAATCTCTGTTTGTTCTGTTCAGAGGATTCTTTGTCTAAATAACCTAACCTTTCAGCGAATGCTGATTGTTTGGGAGCAGGAAGATCCACAATTTCGCTGTTTAGCATTGAAATTATAGTAGAAATAGTTGGTCTATCAGCCCTGTATTGCGTATTCAGGGGACATATAGCCACTGCATACGAAAAAAGAGATTAATGAAACAGTGATAGATGATAAGAATGGGATTTAAGAAACAAACAGGACTTACTATGTTCCGACAACCCTTCTAGTGTTTGCTTGATCTTCATTGCCACCAAATATCCTGGCCATACCAAAGTCTGAAATTTTCGGATTCAAATATCCTGGCCTTCAGATCTCGATGAATAATTTTTAGTCTGGAATCCCTGTGAAGGTAGAGCAGACCTCGACAGATTCCGTCAACAATGTCAAAACGTTTATTCCAATCTAGAAGTTGTTTCCTGAGAGGATCTAGACAAATTGCAGCCAAAAAAGAAGTGTGAGAGCTTCAATACTCCTAAAAGTAATTGTAATCTGCTCTAATGGTTATGTAAGTTGGGTAATTAGCTCTGACCAAAAAGAAATGCATCTAAGCTTTTGTTTGGCATGTACTCATAGACCAACATCTTCTCTCCTCCTTCAACACAGCAACCAAGGAGTCTCACAAGATTCTTATGTTGCAGTTTAGAAATCACCACAACCTCATTCATAAATTCTTCTAGTCCTTGCCCTGATGCTCTTGACAGTCTCTTCACAGCTATTTCCTGTCCATCTGCCAATCTTCCCTGCAAAGTTCCATTCATCCTATTTCTGGCAATTCAATTCAATTAACAATAAAAACTCCACTAGCTCACAAGCATTATTACCTTGTACACTGGACCAAAACCACCCTGCCCAAGCTTATTGGCAATGTCAAAGTTGTTTGTTGCAGCTACAAGCTCTGGTAAACTTAAAAGTGGTAGTTTAGCTTGGTTCAAGTCGTTTTGCATCATGCTTTCGTCTAGTGAGATCTTCATGCTTCTCTTCTTCCTTTCTGAGTTACATCCAGGAATTAGGCATTAGTTGAACATTGCATTTTTTTCTTTTCAATTAAAAGAGAGGATGGTTTTCAAGTCCAGCAATGGCTAGTACTCAAATGCATACTTACCTCTATAATCAGCAATTCGCCTCCACATACAGAACGCACAGATTGCGCTGATAATAGCTCCCACAACCACCGTTAAACCGATAATTACCTTCATACTTGTAGTTCTATTCTCTGCAGAAAACAGAGGTTTGTATTTTTAGATTGACAAAAACAATCCAGGGGAAAGGATCAAATTTCTTCTACTATCTACATGAATACGAAAGTACAACTGTAATTTCTATGAATATTTGAACAGAGTAAAATTTGAAGCAGTCTTGTAAAAGAAAACTAGACAAAAAAAAAATAAAACGATTACCAAGTTCTGAATAAGCTAGGCGAACGTAAAGATCTGCCCCTCCACTAGGAAACGTCCTTATATCAGTTAAGCTTTCCCACCACAACATACAGCGTATACCAGTATAATATGCATAAGCTATACAGGAACAATTATTCATGCAATTTTCTCTACATGTTTGTTCCGGAACTGAGAAGAGCCAGTCAGCAAAGTCTGGCACTTTCACTGTCGGCAGCTTCAAGAACCCATCTTCTTTGCCCGCTTCAGCACCATATTGTATTCTTTCGCACTTCAGAGGTCTCCTCCTAACACAACCACTAGTCCAGTTTCTACTATTCCATTCATCTGCATCTTTTGGTTCAAACCCTTTCATACAACTGCAAATTGGTGAGTTCTTTGCATTACAGATTCCAAATGACCCACACTTACCGTAGACATCGCACTCATTGTTTGGAACTCGCCACACGTTAACCCGTTCCTCCTTCCCATAATCCCAATATAGTTCACTAAAACTTCCATCATAACTCAAAACAAAACTTCCGATACTTGATTCGTTGGCAGAATTTAAGATTAGGGTAAACGTCCCATTTCCATCTGGTACAATATCAAATCCATTGATATTAACTGAATTCATTCCTGGAATTCCAATAAATACCTGACCATTCCATGGACCAGTCCGATAGATTGGATGACCATAATTCCAAATGAAACACTGAGGTATCCTTCCTGGATCAATTCCAACAGAGAAGGCCCCAATGGATGGATCTGAAGGGCTTCTCCATGAGGATAGCAATGTCTTCTCGCCTGTTCTTACGTTAGCGGTAAGTCTCATGTTCGTTATCATTGTATCAGAAGGTTCCTGAAAACTCTCCCATAAGCTGTTTCCACTTCCGATTTCTCGCAAGACAAGGTTTCCATCATCCATTAGCTGTGCACTTGAATTACCGACTCCCTTTGAGACATTTGATGACCAAAGAGTTTCTTTCTGACCATTCAAAACCACAAGATTTCCATCCCCAGATATTGTCATCACCCCAGAAGAATCGTTGAGTGGCTTGTTTCTGTTAGCTACCCAGACTGGTGTTATAGCCGTAACACTACTGAACCATATTCCTACATAACGATTAGTGGAATTGACAGGGCTGAAAAATCCCAGTTTGAACTTATTTCCCGCAGAGACTATCGCATCAGGATCTTTGACATACTGAGATGAAGTAATTGTATCTCTGGCAGCACCAAGTTGCAAACAAAAAAAACACGGTAGGAGTAGAAGGGCTACCATGAATTTGCTGCTGCCAAGTCCAGCTGTTGGATATTCTTCTAACTAATCGCTCGTGCTTCGTTACAATGAAAGGCTTACTAGATTTTGAGTGATGGACCAGTCGATATATGCATGTCATTGCCGAACAAATGTCCTCTTATGGAGATTGTTATTTTATCACGCATCTCAATCAAAAGGTAAACCTGAAAGGTTGGGTTTTTCAACAATTGTGACAGGTGCTTCCCTTTTCCTGGAAGGAAATTATAGGCACAAAAGTCGCCGCGGCAGGTACGTGCCGCCCGCAGGGATGGCAATTTTATTTTTATACCAGTCCAAATGTAATTCCATGAAGGTTCAAGAACAAGAACAAGATAAGAAGATGGTGAAACGTCTTGTCTGGTTATGGACACGTTTGCATAATTACAAAAATGTTTTATGAATATTATTCTTTATGGGATAGGTTCTTCACGGTCAAAACTCAGCATATGTAGCCATGTCAGTCACACGGCAAAGAAAATGGAAACATTTTTCTTTCACCGGCACAAGGCTTTGACAAAAACAAGTCCTAATGGGTCACTGTCTGTAAGGCTTGTTTCCATTTCAACCAAAAGAAATTACGGTTTCGTGGCTCATTTTTGAGAATTCACCATAAGTCATCGATGGCAAACACAAGTCACCATAAAGTTTTCTAAATTGTTTTAAGAACTCTATATTAAAATCATGATGATTAAAAAACTATATTTTATTGTTTTTTCTAAACCTTTTAAACCGCAATCTTGAAAATTACCACAATTTAAAACACACACACGCTCACTTGTTTTCTCAAAGCTAAAAATTTATTATTATTAAACTTGATTTGACGAGTCAATTTAAAACTAAATCATCTTGCAATTTGGTTGAACTAAAACTTGGCTTAGGTAGATATCTCGGCATATAGGAGAAGTTAACTTGGTATGATTTGATGAAAAACTCGAAACCTGGTGCCACATTAGGTTAGGGGGCAGGGCTCGCTCCTGTGCATCCCAAGCACGCAAACTATGAATCAATTAACCTAGTTAAAACTCAACATTAAAAAAACAAAAAACTAAATTAATTTGGGAAACCACTCTTCATCCATGATTTAGGCCTTGTTTTATGTTAACCTTTAGTTGAGTTTAGTATATACTAGATAGCTTGCTTGTGTTTCACTGTGAGGCAGATTGATTTTTTTAAAGCATAAAAAATCGATGATAAAGCGCTGTAAGTGTATTTAAAAAAATAATAATAACAGCTCCACATCATAAAAAGAAAACGGAAAAACAAATATTGACCGTTAATCCCTAGGATTCCAAACGATTAAAGATAAAATCAGGGAAAAATATCAATGAACAAAAAAAAAGTAAAAAACAAAAAACTCAACAAACCCGAGTGATGAAATTAAAAAAGAAAACCAAGATTATAGATCCAATGATAAAATCGAAAACAAATTAAAATTTGTTAAAGGTGTCAAGAATAAAAAATTAAAAACAAAACACAAAGGGCCAAAACTTATAATACCATCAAATAATGAAATAAAGGAACAAATTGAGAATTCCTAAGTCCATAAATTTACAAAATAATCCAAAATAAAAATAAAAATCAAATGAGTGATGACCATATTCAAAAAAAGAAAACACTTAAAAAAATCAAATTCAAAATACATCATTTGATGCTCAAAATGTTTGACCTGACAAGTTGACTTGTGATCTTAGAGCACAAGTCATAAAAATCTGATATTTATATTTCATTCATAAGAAAAAATCCTTGTAAGAAAAACTAAATTGAACAAAGCTAAAATAAAAAGCTTTAGATAACACGTGTTTTTTTTTTTCAAAATAAATGGAAAATCCCATAGGAATTGGGGGGAAAAGTAAGGAAATGTTTGAGGATGGAACCGGAAAAAAAAAATTATAAAAAGGAAAAAATCAAGCAATTCTTGGTGAACCATCTAAACCCAAGTTAATCTTCTATAGTCACAAACTGTTTAAAATCCAAACCTAAGCTCAACTAAGAAGCTCAATATAAAACAAATTCAATGTTAAAGGGTGAGATAAATTAATTTAATTAAAAAAATTATTGTTAGAAGAGCAAGATCTAACAAAAAGCACAAAAAAATATGAGGCAATACTAGACTAATTTATTGTTGTAGGATAAAAATAAATAAATTTAATTTAATTTTAAAAAATCATTTTAAAAGAAATAGATCCAACAAAAGAAAAAAAAAAAACCAAGTCAACTCATGTTACTTTCAAAAAGTCAAAAAAGTCCCTTTGAAAGTGAAAAAAAATACCAGATGATCAAACAAAAAAAACCTAAAGTAACCCAACTAACTTTAATAACCCATGACCTAAGATATGAGATAGGGATAACCTTACCAAAAAGAAAATCAAAAACAAATCACAAAGTTTAAGGCCCAATAAGTCAAGTTCAAATTATAGATAGGTCAAGTCTTTACTTTCTTCCTTCCTAATATCGGGTTTTTCTTACTTGTTTTCGTTAGCTCATATTTAAATCAAGAAGTGCATCTTCAAGTGCAAGAATAAAAGAAATCAATTTTTAAAAAAGGACTTAAAAACAAAACCGAACTTAAATTGAGCTAATCATCGAAACTGGTGGGCTAAGTCATGATTGTTGAAGACAAACGCAAAAAAATAACAAAGAAAAATTTTCGATCATAAAAAAAAATAAAAAAAATAAAAACAATGAGGACTAAATCATGCACAAAAAAAATATTGAAAGAAAATAATTAGGGATTAAATAAAAAAAAATAAAGAAAAGGATAAAAAAAGAGCAATAAAAAAAATAAGGACCAAAATTGAAAACAAAATAAAATTAAATTAAATTCTAAAAAATGAAATTAAAAAATAATTAATGCAAGGAATAATAAAATAGGGATCAAAAGAATAGGGATCAAATTGAATACAAAAATTCTATGAAAATAAAATGTAGAGGGATGAAATTAAAAAAATTAATTTTAAAAAGCCTTAAAATTAAAACAAATAAAAATTAAAATAATGAAGATCAATTTTAAAACAAATATAAATTGAAGGATACATTTGAATTATTAAAGGCTCAGCAAGAAAGCCAATGCACAAGAGAGAGAAAAGAAAGGGAAGTGGAAAAACTTTCATCATCGCTGAATCGCTGCTAACCAAACCTAATGCAACGCACCAATATCTGTATTGCCACCTAACGTGTCAGGTGACACGACGATCAGTGGATTTTGGCCATCTCATTTAGTGGGGGGTGATGATGCTCCAATGCATGCATAGCATACATTGGTTTTTTATATTGATTTATTAATATTTTAATAATTTGAATTATTAAAAAGCCCCTGAGGGTATTCTAATATTACAAATAAAAAAACACGTGGCAAAGATAAAAATAACCTCCTTTGCCAAGCTTAGATTTTTTTTAAATCAAAAGCTGAGCATTTCAGTTTGTTATATAAAAAAAATATACAAAGACAAAAATCTATTTTCTGTAGAGCCAAAACTTTTGAGCTTTTAATTGTATCATCGTCATTTAACTGTGTAAATAAAATTGAAAGTACACAAAAACCATAGATAAAAGATCTATTTTTTTTAGCTTTTAAGAATGAGAAGTGATTTTATTGTATTTAAAAAATATAAATTCACTATATTACCCCGCAAATGATATTTTAATTTTCTTAAAAAAAAATTATCCTTGAAATTAAAACAATTGTTCAGTGCATTAAACGACCACAAAAACAAAAGAAAACAGGTCTATTTTATTTCCCCTCACATACTACACGAAAAAGCTAAGTACTTTTATTTTATTTATTTTGTAATATATATAAAGAACATTATTTGCCGCACGAGTGATGCTGCCACCAGCCCAACCACCATTTTTTAGGCCTGAGATGGACCCTTATCCATATCAGGCTTAAATCTGATACTGATAATGTTTTTTGATGTGGCCCAATGCATATGAATGAGGAATAATGCAAATTTTAGATTTTGGATTTCCTTTGGGATAATGCACTATGCATCCGGCTAAATAAGTGAAAAAAAATATGGCCATGTTACGTTTTGGGATTAAATTATAGATACACACATATATGAGTTAAAAACTATATATAACCGTACTTTTTAAATTATTTCTTTTTATTTCAATATGTTAATTGAGGTAATCGAATGATTGGAAGATGAATATATTTCTGTATGAGAGGTATTTCAAATAAATTTATAAATATTAGTATAGCTTTAGTATTTTTTTTTTTTTGAAAAATATAAATATCAAGAAGTATAATATGACTAATTAATTCTACATGTATATTACTATAGATTACAGATTTAAAAAAAAAGATAAAGTAGCAATAATTAAATTTAAGAGATAAAAGATGAAATTAATTAGTGTTGATCCTTTTTTTTTTAGTTATTATCATAATTATCAAAGCAATTTAACTTTCCCGTTTAATTGTAAACCACATATAATTTCAACAAAATACCTTATATCTTGTTCATTAAGCTCGAAACCATAGTTATTAAACTCAAATCGATCCGAAGAGTTGATTTAGAACCCGATTAACTCGATGGCTGGACCAGTCCAGATGAGGTAAAAAGATTAAAAAACCCAGTTGACCTATCAAAACTAGGACCTGTTTTTTTTTTTTTAAATGTTTTTTTTTCTTCTAGTGAAAAACCCAATTTTTTTTATATATTTTTTTGTTGATTGTTAATTTTTTTAAAAATTTATTATATAAATACTAGAATAATATTTTATTTTAAAAAAAATTCTATACATCACATAATTACTAAATTTTTATTGGTTTCTTTCCCCCACTGCAGCCTCCTCCTAGTCTCGGAATCTTAAAAAGTACATGGCAATGCACCAACCATAAAAGAAGATACAAACACCTAAAACCCATTTTCATCGAAGCAACGGGCATTTTGGAATTGCTCTCATGCTCACACCCTTTCTGGCAATTCCCTGGATATATGAGCAGCTTCAAGATATGTAGAGCTCCAAAACCCAGCTTCTGAGAAAGAACGTTCTTTAATGGCATTGCTCTTGTTAATTGGCATTTCCTTCCATAAGCAGCCAAAAGATCTACGAAGTCCACTGCATGTCAGGTTCACTTGGTCATCATCCCTTTCCTCTTTTGGAATTTATAGACAGATAAATCTAGGGTTTATTACAAATCACCTATATATATATATGGTCTGGCCTAAATATTTGAAGCTTACCAATCACAACCATATATATGTCAACATTGATATATAAATATATATGTCCTATCCATTGATCATTTCCCCGTGGTGTTGACAGAAGATGAGAGGTTTGAGAGGGAATTCAAGTTTTGAAGAGAGCAATATTGGCCAAAAATCCACAGCATGGAAGCCTTCCAAATAGAACAGAGTAAAGGGTGGAAGAGACGTTACTTTCTGTGTTAATGTTTTTGTCCTATTGTAACGAACCAAAAATTTAAATTTTTCTTAATTTTTTTCTCCTGCTTATGAGGAATAGTATCACCGCATTATTTATGATGATTACGAAAGTTGAGAGCAATCTTTTTTTTTTTTCTAATATATATATATTATCAATTTTTAAAAATTTATTTTTTATTTTTGACATTAACACATTAAAATTATATAAAAAATATTATTTTAATATTTTTCAGGACAAACATAATTTTAAAAAGCATATAAAAAACAAAAATTAGTCATTACACTTCCAAACAATATTTAAGAGGGGTGGAGAAATAAACAAATAAAAAGATAAATTGAAAAACAAACTATGTGATACCAAGCAATATTAATTGTCAATTATTCCATATATTAATCGTTTACTAAAAAAATAAATTATTCATAAATTATTATTTTTCATTTAACCCATCATTAAGAAGGATTTCATGTATCACTTTGAATTCATACATATTTTTTTTTTGAGTCTGCCATACACAGGGGCGGAACTGAGGGGGGGCAAGCAGGGGCCCGGGCCCCCCCTCAAGACATTTTAATTTTTAAAGAGGAGGGGTGTTATATTGATGGGTTTTTTTTACAGTAATTGATTATCATTTTACTTTTGATTTTCTAATTCATTCTTGAACTACGTGGAAAGGAAAAAAATATGAAGGTGTGAAATAAAAACAGAGTTATTAATTTATTCTAATATAAAGTTGTAGGGTATAGTCTCAAGTAAAAAAATAAAAATACAAATTATGAGTAAATTTTTTTTTACAAAAATATTGAAGCAGAGTTATTAATTTATTTATTTTTCATCAAATAAAAAAAGATAATTTAAATTTAAAATCTATTTTTGTTTTATTTTGAGATGTTAGTTAATAATTTTGATAAGGTTCTTTTATAATTCTATCCTTTTTGCTCCTTTTTCTCCCCTTAAATCTGCTAGTTTTTACCAATTGTTTTTTTAAATTCTTGTTATAGTGATTTTTTTCTAATTAATTAAATATATTTTATTGGTTTGTTTTGATCATACTTAGATCTTTTTTTATGTTTTATTTTTTAGCAGAGCCACCAAAATTATTAATTTTTTCTTACAATATATGCTTTGATTTTAGATTGAACAATGAACAAACTAAAAAGAATTGATTCTTTATTATTTTTTGCTTTATTTCAAAGTTTATCAAACATAAATAATACTTCGCTTTAGCTAATATTTCTTTTATATTTTGTATGTTTATATTTGATAGGTATAAAATACCAACAATATTAAAGTGATAGATACATTATAAATATGAAATTAACTTAATTGCTTTGACTTAATTTGATATTTGCTCTAAACCTTTTACCTTATATAAAGATCATTATATATTTGTTGTAAGTTATTTGAATAAAACTAAATTATGCAGGTTTTGTTTTACAACTCATGTACAATAAATTAAAATAATTATTATATCTTATTATATTAGTTTTGGCCTCCCCTAACAAATAATCCTAGCTCCGCCCCTGGCCATACAGATCAGATCCAAAAAACTATCCCAAATTACTTCAAAAACAACTAAGAAAACGAAAGGAAACGAAGCTTTCTCGAACCATGCATGATTCCGAAAGAAAAAAACATGGATGGATAGTCGCGCGCCACCAGCCATATCGCAGTTCAAAAAAGAAAAATATCATGTGGACCCTCGAATTAATATATTGGCTTAGAGTCATAGACTATATGGTTAAGGGATTATAGCTAGGTTGCTAAAAATTGGCTCCGGGCTCTAGCCCTACAAGGGAACATTCATCATCTCATGCTTGCCGACGACCTCCGTTGTGTGGCCATGTCCTTGTATTTTTTTCAGGTTTAATTTGCCGGTGGGTCAAAACCACTCCTTTATATATGGAGTATTTTATTCGTCATCCTTTTTTTTTAGATATGTGTACATTACTTGCGTGGCGTTTTTGTAAATGATGCCGTCCAAAACAAAGCTCGACTTTTTGGCAAGGAAAATGCTAGCTAGCAAGCAAGCAAGCCCCATTACCAAAAATTAAAGTTGGTACCTTCCCATGCAACTTCGAGGAAGAAATGGTCACGGATCATACGCAACAAAAAGCCGGCCAGAACAACCTTCCTTGACAACTAACCTCTATTATCTGTACTTTTGTCATTGACACCTATCCGATGATCTTTCCTCGAACACTTCTCTTCCTTTCCTCCTAAGCCTCGGTATTCTCTTTACAAACTATAAATATGGACCTTATCGAGTCACATTTCCATCGTCACAACCTTCATAATTTCTCAGTTCCATCTTGCATTAGATATTCCATACGCAAACAGCTAGCTGAGCGCTAGTTTACGCTGCGTGAGTGGTCTCCAATGGCGTCGCGAAATGGGATTGTGTTCGAGGATTTCTTTCCCGCCATGGTGGAGAAGCTAGGCGCTGAAGGGTTCATGAAGGAGCTGTCCAATGGGTTTCAGCTGTTGGTTGATGAAGACAAGGGTTTGATCACATTTGAGAGTTTGAAGAGGAACTCAGCATTGCTTGGATTGCAGGATATGAGTGACGATGAAGTAAAGTGTATGGTAAGAGAAGGTGATTTGGATGGAGATGGTGCTTTGAATGAGATGGAATTTTGTACACTTATGTTCAGGCTGAGTCCTGGGTTGATGATGAATTCAACAAAATGGCTCGTAGAGGCTATTGTTAGTGAGATGTAGGCCTCTCCTCTTTTTTTTTTTTTTTTTTTTTCTTTTTTTTTTTTTTATCATTCTTCGTCTTCTTCTTCTTCTTTCTAAAGATATTGTAGCTCTCCATCGATCTAATTTGTTGCAATGCAGACATTTTATTCTTCTCTTTCATTTTCATTACATAGAATTAACTCATTAAATTTTTAATATGAAGCTCATTGATTGCAATATATCAACCTTCCTTTTCAAGCATGGAACACAATAGTTTGATTCAATTCTTAAAACGAATCTTACGCCAATAGCGCATTTCTTAGAAGGTGACAAAATCAAAGGTAAAAGAAGAAAGGGCCAGAGAAAGGAATCTGGCTAGACTATGAAGCCATTTTTAAGACCATCTTATAAGTCCGGAGAATTTATGGGCTTTTTGGGACAAACTTTCTTAGGCCAGCTTACAAGTCCAAAGAGATACTGGGCTGGGTTTGTTACATGCTCATCTAAACTTATTAGTTGTTTTTTTTAATATTTTTTATTTGAAAATATATTAAAATAATTTTTTTAAATAAATTAATTTTTAATATCAAAACATATGATCCAAAAATTAAAAAATAAATAAATAAAAAACAATCTCAAAATATTATGAAAAAATAGGTTGCATTATAACCCCAAACAATTTCTTAATGGGCCGGTTCAGGTTTGAGCCCAAACAGTCTCTTGATAGGCAAGTTCAGGTATGAGGTCTGAGTTAGCTTGAAGGGCAGCTTCAAAATCATAAAGGGTGGGTGCTGGGTGATTTTATCTATTTCTTAAATCTAATATTAATATATATTTTTTTTTTACATTTTTCATTTTGAACAGTAAGTATACTATTATTTAATTTGATTTATATTAGGATTTACTTTTACCATTATTTCTCTTCATCTCTCATCAAATATCCTTTACACTTAATCCTTTAATATTTTTTAAACCTTGAGCTTTTTATCTTTAAATTTTACTCTTTAACATTTTTGCTTGATGATTTTAATCTTACACGAACACAAACTAAATCTTAAAGTTCATAATGGATATTCCTGGTTGGAAATGCTGAATGGAGAGCATTCTTCCAACACAAATAATAACAAAAAAGAGAGCTTATTTAAAATGGAAATATGTCAATACATATAAATATTCTTGAGAAAATGCATATTGATCACTAAAAGAAAATATTTATTTACATATGTATCCGCTACATGGACACGCATAACATAGAATTTACTAATATATTTGTTCGCGCTACGTAACGAGTCAATATTATTTTTAAAAAAATTTAAAAAAATATTAAAATGTCTAGTAGTCATACTAGACCCAATCACTCTGGCTCTAGCACATAAGTAATTTTGGTTTTGCCTGTTTTTTAGACCTAAGTAAATGTTGATTCAGCATAGCTTTTTAGAATTTAAAAATAATAAAACAATATCAAAATATCAAAATGCTTTCATGATTATAGAAAATTACACAAAAAATAGTGTGAAAGAACAAAAACATCCACATATACAAAGCTTATATTTTATATTTTTTAAGGTTAGAGATTTATTTTAACTATTTAACAGTTTGTGAAAGAGTCCAAAAACCCCTTGCCAATAAGTTTCAATTTTGTTAACCTTAAAGGTATAATAATATTTTAACCATGCAAATAATCGTTAAAAAACTACTATATTCTCACTGAAATGTTTAATGACTAATAAGTCTATGAAAAATATTGAAATACCCCCATAACCAAGGCTTCAATTTTTTCAACACTAGTGCAAAATGATAATTTTATTTTATGTGAAAAGACAACATTAACCTCATCCCAAGCCTTTAGAGCTTGGAAAATCCACTATGCAAGTCTACAGTGGACTTGTCTTGGTCCACAGTACATTTGCACAAGGTTGCCAAACCCAAGCTACTTGGATCAACCTGGAAAATTTTAAAAAATATATATATATTTGAGATTTTAATATTTCATATGAAAAAATTAAGAAACAATACATATAGATATAATCTAAAAGATTATTTCAAAAGATTTTTTTATCCTACCTTGAAAATATATTATCTTATCCTATTAAGTTGAAGTATTTAAATCAAAAATATTTTTTTATCCCACATTGAAAAAACACAATTTTTTTTTCTTGTGAACATAGAATATATATATTAATGGGCTTCGAATCTCAGATTGAAAAAATAAAATATTCTTCAAGTATTTATATAATGAACTTTGATATAGGTTAATAACTAACTGAAAAAGATATATATAAAAAAAAAAAGGATATATGGCTAGAGGAAAAAACACATAAAAAAAAGTCTCTATGGGGTTTTATTGGATCACCTGAGTCCCGGGTTGATTCACCGGACCAGGTTTGATAACTATGTTTAAACAACAAAAAGTGAGCTTGAGAGCATTAATTATAACTTATTCTCTTCTTTTCTTGTTCAATAAAACCAGTTAATTAATCCTTAAAATTTTAAAATATAGATTTAGGTTAGTTTTTGTATCGTTATTTTTGAATTTTATTTTTTATTCAAGTGCTTGGGCTTGACAATCATGTTAGACCCATGCATTTTGGATCTGACAGTCATGTCAAACCTAAGCACCTGGATCTAACAACCATGTCAAACTCGTGTGTATCTTTTTTTTAAAAAATAAAAATTCAATTATAATTGTTCTAAAAACATATTTGTTTTATATTTTCAACTTTATCTTTTTAACCAAATATATTTCTATTTTTTCAATATTTTTTTCTTCTATTTTGGGATATTAACCACACGCATACCTAAAATTCACTCAATTTTTTTTTATTAATCTCTAATTTTAGTGAAGAAATTATTTATAAAATTGCACAAATTAAAATAGTCAAAAGGACAATAAGTCTTTTACTTATATAATTTTTTTTCCTACAACATAATGTATTAATTCAAAAATGTTCTTTTATAATCATATATTTCATAGTAAAAAATCTCTTGATTTACATTGATTTCCCCACATTATTTATCTTTTGTTATAATTTATCACGAAGAAGTTGTTTTAGAATCTTAAATTGAGTCCACGACCGCACTAATATTTTTTAAATGGAGGTGTCGTAATAAAAATTACATGGACAAATTTAAACGTGAAGCAAATTGGAGAGAAAACATGCTGTCTTTTAAGGTGGAAAATATATGATTAGTATTAAAACAAAGAAATTTAAGTACCAAATTAAAAGATTTTAAGGCTTTGGTGTGATAAGTATTGGAATATAGTGTTAGACTGTTAGTTGTTTATTCTAATCCCTGATGATATTCAGTAGTCGTGCCTAGAAATATATGATCACCCATGATCTCTATACGTGAATAATGTTCTTCATGTCCTTTTCTTTGGTGATAGAATTCCTTACCCTTTAGGTATCACTCCTTATCAGTTGTGATTTCTAACAAAATAATTTGGTGTATGAACACATATTAATTAGCTTGCACGCCATCTTATCCTTCACGTTTCATCTCTTTCCTTAAAAATTTCAAAACATGTAATGATATCTTCCTAGAGGTTTTGCTTGCATCTTCGACGACCTTCAAGATGTCTGAGCTAGATTATATACACCACGATTAAATATTTTATAGTTATACTCATTGGCTTGCCGATATGGAGCATTGTTACTCTTTAGGATTGTATGAATAAGGCTCTATTCATAAACATTTTAACCTAATAATGTGTGTTTTTATTATTTTGTAAACGCTACTATGACACTGCCCGGTAATGGTATATCTACTGTAAAGAGGATCGATGAACTTAATATAATTAATTAGTACATGATAAAATTGCAAGGAAAAACAAAATTTAAAAAATATTTTTAAAATTAGTAATATATAAAACATATTGAGTGATTTTATTATTTTCTAATCTTACACAATGACACTGCTCGACGATTGTACATTTGTCATAGGTAAAATGATCAATAAACAATAAAATTATTAATATGCAATCAAATTGTGAGGAAAACAATCTTGATAATATTTTTAAATATTATAATATAACTTATTAAGAGATTGTATTATTTTACTAATCTCACCCTATGGCATGACTCAATGATGTTACATCTATCATAACAAGATGATTAGTGAATAACAAAATTGCATATTAAACCATCAATATACAACACAACGATTAGAAAACATCATCATTATACTCTAAAAACAAACATTAATATAACAAATAAAAACAATATCACCACATAGTAATAACAACATCTGCACAATATAATATTCAAAAACACATAGGCATGCATCAAATTTTAAACATTTCCATACTAGTGTGTGGACCCAACACTTCAAATATGTCACACAAATCAATAACATGTTAAAAATGGTTCAAGTATTTGAAACATTTCATCACAATTTTAATAAAAATCAATAACATGCTAAAATTGTTTTAAATAATCAATAAAATGCATCTGAGGTTTGTCGGAAGCTGTTGGAATAGTGACCAACGGCGGTGACAAATTGGGAAATGTTGCCATGTGGATCCATTGAGGGGGGAGATCGACGTGCTTGGAGTCTCAGTTTCACTTATTTCTATATCTTCTTCTCTCCTCCGCAACGGCTGCTATCTTAGTAAGGGAGACAAGTTTTGCTCTTTGAAAAATGGAGGAAGACAGGAGGCTCGGTGGAGTCTTCGGTGTTGGCGCGCGGATCGGTTGGAAAAAGAAGACATAGAGGAGGGGCAAGCGCTTGCCAAAGTTGGCTAGGAATTGAGAGCCTTTTTCTCTTTTCTCTTTTCTCTGTTTTCTTTTTCTTTCTACACGCTTTTTCTCAATTTTTTATTTTCACTCTACCCTCTCTTTTTTCTTCTCCCCATATTTTTTTTCTAAAATTTTATCTCCAACTCAAATCTTTGCTCACCCTCCAAGTTTTTTCTTTCTTGATTTTCTCTTCTCTTTTTTCTCACACTTCTCTCTTTTCTTTTTTTCTTTTTTTATTTTCTCCTTCTCAAATTTTTCATCCATTATTTGCTTGTGTGTATCATACATCTATATTTATACTCCCCTTTATTTTCTCAAACCTTATCACATCTTCAACTTTCTTTTTTTTTTTTTCTTTTTTTACCTTATCCTAGGGGAAGGGATTAGAAACGAATATGTTAGTCCCTCGCCCATTCCTTAATTATCACTATACTCACTACACTTTTTTATATATTTTATCTTTCGGTTTTTTCAGCTTTAATTTTATTATTAAAAATTCATCAATAAGTGCATGGCAAGCACAAAAGTTGAAATTAACCTTTACTGAATAGCTAAAATTAGTAAATATTTTTAGAAATTTTTGTATTTATGAAACTTTTTAAAATTATATATATACTAAAAGGAAATTATATTTTTTGTATAAAAATGACATAATTATAAATATTTTTAATATTTTACTGTAACGGTAATATAGCAGTGACAAAATTGTAAATTTTTCAGGATTTTTTTTTTATTTAGAAAATAATTTTTTCCTATATTTTTTTTTATTCATACTTTGAATTTTTATCATTTTCCACTTCATCTATTTATCATCAGTTTTTTTTTCTTATCTTCATTTTTTGTATTTTTTTTAGTTTTTTGCTCTTTTTTCTTTACACTATTTTTTTATCTTTTACAATTTTAATATTTATCACTCTACATTTGGCCCATTTATACTATTTTTTGGTTCTTATCTTTATTTTTTTGTAATTTTTATTTTATTTTTTCTTTACACTTATTTTTTGAAAAATTATATATTATACAAAGACGTATTTAATTAAATTCATCCAAGAGTTTTTTTTTTTATATAATTAGATTTTTATTTAAAAAACACATTTAAAAAGCTTATATATTTATTGTTTTTTTGTCATAAAAATTATCAGACCGGCAACAAGTACAAGTCAAATAACTAGTATATAATTAAAAGGGGAGTGAAAATCGAGTTATATAAAATAATTTTAATTTATATGATATTCAAAAGCATCAATTAAAGTTAATTTTTCTCCATCCAATAAGAAATAATCATCAATCCTTTGTTAAAAGGAATAAATGAAGAAGGACAAGAACACAAGAAACGAGAGAGCCCCGTCAGCGGTGTTAGCGGAAAACACGGGGACTGAGATTCCCATTGTGAAAGGGACCTTTGGCAATTAAGGTTATCTAGTCATAAATAATTATCAATCCCTTATTAAAAGGAATAAATTAAGATGAACAAGAGCAGCAAACAATATACGGTAGAAAATAAAATAAAATAAAATATTATACGGCCTAAAACTATGAATAAAAAACAGGAGGAGTTGTTGCGGATATAAAGTCTCCGGTAGTAGTTTGAGGGCTGCTTTATGGAAGATTAAATTTTTTATTCTTATTTATAAGCCTATGTAACTGCAAGCTAATCAGTATTCCACAATATCAACTATGTAAATAATCGAAAAGTTTATTCAATTCTTAGAATATAAAAAACAAATATAAGACAGCAAGAGAAAGAAACTCAAACTATTGACTAGAATATGGAGATCCTTTTACAAGTCCAAATGATCATAGATGGCCAAGAGGGGACAAAGTCTCTTCTAGATCGGCTTACGATCGAGTGCAGGTAAGTAATAATGGAATAGCTTCTTTTTTTTATCAGCTCACATGCATGAACTTTTTTCTCAGCTAAACTAAGGAGTGTGTTTAGAATTGTGATTCTGGTTGTTTTTTTAAAGTGTTTTTTATTTGAAAATGTATCAAAATTAAATTTTTTTTTAAAATTATTTTTTTATATCAACATATTAAAATAATCAGAAAATACTAAATTTTTTTTAAAAAACATTTTGAAAACACAAAAACAAATATAATCTATGAACCTGTCGAGATCTGAGTTAGGTTAAAGTGCAGCTTCAAAACGCATCTCCAAGTTGCATTTGTGCCTGAGTTGTGATGATAATGGACGCTAATCTTTAGAGAAAGGGAAAAGATGAGGAACAGGAATACATGGAGGATGGCACAAGAGACCTTGCTAGTGAACCTTCTGTGTGGAAAGAAATGGAAGCATATTCCCTGGTTGGAAATGCTGTATGCTTTCCACCTAGAGATGCCTCTTTAACATGCAAATTTATGAATCCAACTGCTTCTCGAGAGGGCATTTTGTCATCAAGAAGTTGTTCTAGAATTTAGGATTTTTGTGGTCAAGAAGACAGGAGACATGTGCCTCGTACAACAATTCTTGGTGCGCATGATTATTATTTTGTAGACAGGTTTTGGTAGTTGTTTATGCTAATTAATCCCCAGTGATATCTAGCTAGTACACCTACCAAGAAAATATATCACATACTTAATTACCTGTCGCTCACTGTTTGTGATTTATAACAAAAGCAATTGAAGTCATCAGTGCATGTATGGAAGTTGGTGAGTAACAATTATCATAGCTTATACAGGCCTTTGCGTGTTTTCTTTCAGTTTTCATATTCTTTCCTCTCAAAAATTCAACGCGAATAATCATATCATATACATATTTTTCCTGACAGAAGACACGAAAACATTCACAAAATGTTCATCCTCTGTTTCCTCAGCTATTCGATGGTGAGATTACATCGGAGTTTTTTCAACAGTATTGTCACTATTGCAAAAGGGGTTTGGCTATTTTGCTTGTACAATATTTTTAACACCTTCACAATTGAGAAGACCTGATTGTTATGTTTGTACAGGAAGACGGATATCCATTGTAACATTCAATCTACGAGCTTCTTCTTTTTTTTTTTTTTCTAAAAATAGAATTATCCTTAGTCAGGTCATAATCATTGGAATAAAACTTGATTTGAAAATCTACCGGTTTAAGGCTCACGTTATAATTATATAGGTTAGATGGATTAATGCAAATCAATTCAAATTATATATATTAGATGCCATAAAATCCTATAAAGCAAACAAGTACCCTATAATATATAGCATTGAAGTAAGATGAGCCACACCATGCAATTTCATAATGACATTGTTTTGATCCCAACACATCACTTTCCTGGCTACAGAAAAATAAAACCCCCAGCTTGCTTCCATATATGCACTGGTCACAGCAGCATCGCATGCAATCTCTACATGATTTGACAGTCTAGATCATTAGATCTTTGTCACATGTTTGAAATGGCATCCAATGTTATTTGTTCTATCGTGTCATCTGCGATCCGGATAAACCTCAAAATCCATTCTAAGTAC